>NC_056728.1:1117167154-1117267154 GCF_019279795.1 Protopterus annectens
TCATTGTACTCTATAATGGGTCTAATGAGTGTGGCAAGTAGAGGGGAACAATGACCTTTTTTTTTCCCTGGATGAGAAACCTGTTGTGATAAGGTGTGCCACGTAGAAGGATTTCCTGACTACTGTGGTGATGTGATTATCAAAGGAGAGACTACTGTCCACCTGTGTCCCAAGGTCTCTTATCACACATTCGGTGTTAAGTAGACTACCACCTATGTGGTAGCTCATGGGTACAGAGTTTTTACCAAAGGGGATGACAATGCACTTTTTGGCATTGAGCTTGAGGCCATGGCTTTGACACCAGGCATCTCTCTCTGTGAGGCCCTTTTGTAGGATGTCAACATCGTTAGGAGTTGCGATTATGGCTCCTGGTTTGCAGTCATCTGTGAACTTCGTTAGCCAAAGACCTTCTGTGTTAGCCTGTACTTCAGAAAAGTAGATACCAAACAGGAGAGGACCCACGACTGAACCCTGTGGTACTCCACTTGTCACTGGTCTGAAGTCAGATTTGGAGTCTGCTACTTTCAAAGTGTGGGTTCTGTCAGTGAGCCAGTTTGCAACCCATCTTGTGACATAGGGATTTATACCTAGTTCAGTGAATTTATCCATAATTCCAGAGTGGAGGATGGTGTCAAAAGCCTTGGCGAGATCTAGATAGGCTATGTGAACCACCTTACCCTCGTCTATGGCTTTGTTGACTGCTTCAAAGAAGTCTATCAGGTTTAGGAGGCATGCTCTGCCTTTTACAAACCTGAACTGGGTGGGGTCCAGAGTTTGGAGATTACCAATGTCTTTGTTTATAAGTTCCATGATGATACGTTCCATGACCTTGCAGACCAGACTCGTTAGGCTAATGGGGAGGTAGTTCCCAGGGTCTGTGGTGGCTCCCCCTTTGTGGAGTGGGATAACCATCACTGTGCACCATTCAGTGGGCACAAAGCCTGAGGTGAGGCTATGACTGAACATGGTACTTAGGTGGGGTGTCAGTTCATTCTGCACTTTGTGTAGAACACAGCCTGGGATGTTGTCACGTCCCATGGATGCTGTGTTCTTGGCTTTGGAGAGTGTGATTTTTAACTGTGTAGCCATGATTACAGGACATTTTCATTCTTCCGGTATAGAGATGGGCCCTTTAGGGGGTGAGGGGGGGTGTAAAGTTTGCACTGAACCAATCTGCCAGGATTCTGTGAATATTTACTTTCTATTATTTTTTTTAGTTGCAGTGAAGACAACAAAAACTCTTAGGCAAGATCTGAAGCATTTTCAGCTATGAAATCCTTCTTCAGCAGATCTGAAACAAACATATTTATAGACGTTAAACAGCTTGCATCATCCATGCCACCAAACAAATTCAAAACACAATCATATTGTAGAATATTATGAACAATTTAAGTCCCTTCCAAAATATAGACAAATCAAAGCCACTTTATTAAATCCAATAATTAAATTATAGATTTAATTAAAATTTAATAAAAGGAAATGCCTTCTTATAACATTTCTGGCCTATAAATGAGATCCTGATACGACAGTAGTTAAACCAAAGCATAATCAGCAAAATACATGCTGTGTTCATAAAGCGAGTACTTAAATTCACCAAGCAGATTCAAAATTCACTCAGAATATATATATCATACTTGTTAAATGACATTATTAAGTAATGCAACTAGAAATTCAACTTTTTGCATACATGCATATATGCATTTATATAGTTATGTAATGTCACAAGTCACACTCAGTGGTACAGATTCAATAAAGCCTACATGATCCACTAAAATTGTGCGCACAGACATGATAGCACACTGTTTTGTATTCAGTAAGTGGCTCTACATGCTTTGTAGAGCTGCACAAACATGATAAACATTGTGGGATGCTAATTACAGCATAAGCAGCTGAATTGTATGCTAATCAACCAATTGAACAAAGTTGAGCTATTCAACAAGCTATAAAGCAACTGTGTATACTCAGTGATGTTTTTTCCCTATGAATTCCAAAACCTACTGGAATACGTCCATGGAAACTAGGCTACATAGAAAGAATGTTAAGGCTGTTGTTGCTCTTATTCATGTGTGTGTGCAGTAGGCCCATCTCTATTCTGCTACGGCTGCTGCTAATAGACTATGGATAAGAAGAAGAAGAAGGGTGTTTAGATCCAGTTTAACTTTTCACAGTCTGCATGAGGTGGAAACTATAGAGTACTACAGGGTGGATAGAGACACACTACAGGACCTCTACAACCTCTGTCACCCTCAACTGAGGGCAAGGGCAAACCAAGGGGAACCAGTCCCAGTAGAGACTAACGTATGTGTAGTGCTTAGAATTTTAGCTACAAAAACATTCCAAAGGCCAACAGGAGACATGCTGGGGGTGTCACAGGCATCAGCATCCAAGATTCTGCATCATTTCCTGAATGTTATGCTGCAACATGCCAGTGAGTACATATAATTTCCCTGTACAGCTGAGGACATAGCCAGAGCTATGCAAGAATTCTACCCTGTAGCACACTACCCTGAAGTCCTGGGTACCATAGACTGTACACATGTAGAAATCAAAGCACCACCAAGAAAACAATGAAGGCTGTACATAAATAGAAAGGGTTACCACTTTATTAACTGCCAGTTCACATGTAATGCTAAGGGAATCATTCTAAATGTGTGTGCTGGCAACCTAGGCAGTTACCACGACTTACATAACTGTCACAACTGTCAACTGTATGGGATGTTTACTGGGGGGTATATCCCACAGTGTCATTTACTGGGAGATACAGGTTATGCACTGGAACCAAGGCTGATGATACCCATTAGAAATGCACACACTCCAAATGAAGTGCACTATAATGAGGCACGTGCTCGACCAAGAAAAAGAAAGTGTTTGGGCTGCTGAAGTCACGATTCTGGTACCTAGGTACATCTGGGGGAGACCTGCAGTACAATCCCGTACATGTGCTGAAATATTCATCATCTATGCCATGCTCCACAACATTATCCTGAGAAAAAAGCTTCAGAAAGAACTGCAAGGGGAAGGGCCACACATCCCACCACCTCTGCAATGTCACCACAGCCACACACAGGTGAGGAGTCAGAGGGGGAATCAGCAGACACTGTGTGTAGACAGATGTAGACGTGCACAATATGGCCTCACACTGGCCAAGAAGCAATGGATAGCACACATGCACACCACCTAAGAGGCTAAACGCTTCATCCTATGCACATGCATACAATAACATTAATGCTACTTGATGCTCACAACCTTTACTTATGCATGTAATGGCTATGTATTGCTAGCATCAGACAGAGTCAGCCCTGAACTAAAACTCTTGCAACTGCTGGATTTCCAAGGTAAGTGTTGAACCTGGAATAGAAAAATAAATGTCTAAGAATACAAATGACTGGCATATCCTTGCATACTGCTACTTGGTAATGCAAGTAAGTATAAGGTGGGTGATTTTTACAGCAATTATGTCAAGATGTGACAGCACTGACTCTATCAACCAATAATCCTCATGTTTCAAAAATTCACACATTCATACATCTAAAATGCACAGATTTTTCACTGATTGTCCACATTTTGGCCTCATATGTTTGTAGTGGCAAATCATTAAAGAGTGAATTTAGAAAACAATGACACCAGTTTCATTTTCAAACTTTACATCCCTCAGAGCAAACACATAAATAGTAATGCAAAACCTGTTATTCCATTAACTAAGTTTGCTAGACCACGATGTTTAAAAACTCTTCTGATTGTTGGGCCTTTGTCACACTTATTTATGGCTTGATCCATCTTTGTTGGTCTAAGAATTTAAAAGGGATGTACACATTACAAAAACCTGTGAGAAAGCAGTACAATTTGCAAAACAGCATCACAAAAGCAGATATACCATGTACTAAGTCAGCTATGCACCCTGATCATCAGACAAAAGATTTACGTATTGCAGAATCCAAAATATAGAAAACAGGGATATGGCACAGTTATAATTATTTTCACAGGGTTTGTGTGAGGAGGCAGGAGGCCTAGGCTGACACAAAAGGTAGTGAGTGTGTGTAAGTAAGAGAAAAAGGCAGACATTTGGATAAAGTATTAAATGGCCACTGAGACAGAATGAGTTTCAAGCCTCATGACAGAACCATCTAATGTGTGTGTGTGTGTGTGTGTGTGTGTGTGTGTGTGTGTGTGTGTGTGTGTGTGTGTGTGTGTGTGTGTGTGTGTGTGTGTGTGTGTGTGTGCTCTGTCTTGGTATACTGGATAGTTTTGAGCAGAGGTAACAATTCATCATCATCATCCCCAACCCTGAGACCTGACTATGCCAGAAATTGCACTGGCATGTCCACACACATGATCACATGCACTACTTCTACCTGAGCATAACTGATGTCTTCTGGAGGAGCTCTCCTCATGAGTACACAAGTGCCACCTTAATGAGTGGATGGGAAACCACACATTTGTCCAAAGGGTTCCACATGTATCCCTCACTGACATGGGTGACAGGTGCTGACTGAGGTTTTTTGGGGGGATAAACTCTTGGCTAGACTTTTAACTTCCCCATAGCTATTAGCCTAGTAACCTCCTATGATCCTACCCCAAGGACCATGATCCCATGGGCTGCAACATCTGGATGTGGACACCTCAACCACTGATGCAGCAGTGGAAGTAATGCCACAGGAGCATGATCGGACACAGCCACATCAGCTAACATTAGATTATATGGCTGAACTATGCCCACATGGATGCTGTCTCCCTCCCAGCAGACATTACATCCCAGTCACCGCCCATTCCAGCATGTCATTTATCCAATCCACTGACTCGGCAATACAGTGGAGGCAGTCATGCATGTCAGCCTGTGTCACATCTACAATCCTAAGCATTTCCATAGAGGCCCTATTAGAATGTGCCTGCAACTCCATGATGGATCTAAACATATGTCAAGTGGCATGGAAAGACATACCTGAAACAGGTGGAGGATGGACACTAGGCCTCCTCCTAACACCCCTAATAACCCTCAGGCATGGCACCTCTACATTTTCCCTATCTTATGACAGACTCATGTTATTTTTTACAACAAATTAAGGAGACTCAGTTTATTAAAGACAATTTGTTTTTTAGGTTACTGCAGACATTAAGAGTCTATACACTGTTGTTCCCCACAAAGAAGGCATGAACTGGTTTACTTTAGCAGTTAATAAATGTCCTTGGTTAGACAGTAATGATCTGCCTAACACTGAGATGTGTATGGATATTGTGTTAAAATGCAAGTTTATGTTCTTTGAAGGGGAATTTTTTAAACAGAAATCAGGTGTAGCCATCGCTCTCTATATTCCAATTTAGTATTAACTGAATGGGAGTCTGTTTATATTTTTTTGAAGTCAATTTTAGACATACATCAAACTCTATGTGAGATATCAAGATGACATTTTTATGTTATGGCCAAGTGATAAGACTTCTTTAGATTATGTTTTTTGAACTTTAAATTGTTCTACAAGTTTTTTTGAAGTTACTTACAAGTGTTTACAAGAAAGTATGCATTTATATATGTTAATTTGTACAAAGGTAATGTGCAGAGGCTATACCAGTCAATGGTTTATAGAAAACCTACATGTTCTAATAGCTGTCTGCATTGGACAAGCAATCACCCTTTTTTTCAGAAGAAGGGTATTGTTAAAGGCCAGATTATAAGATTTTGAGAATGGTTTTGGAAATAATGTATTTTAAAAAGAAGTCCAGAAACTACAACAAATGTATTTAGCAAGGGGTTACCTGAGTAAAATAATACATGAATGTAAAGAACAAGTTTACACTAAGAGAAATTCTGAATACCAGCCTAATTTAGTAGATATGTCTTTTTCATTAAGGAACAAAATCACCATGGCTGTGAATATTAGTAAACCCTTGTATCCTTTTATAGGTTCATAGGTTCATGGGTACTTACTAGGCTAACGACCACAAGGGCCTTTTTAAGCCTAGCCATGCATGCCAAATCTCTGACAAATTCGGATTCCCTTGATAAGTGTAAGCATGAGCCTGGAAGATGAAGCATTTACAGATTACCTGTTTGCATCACAGACACAGGTGCCAAACCAGGGATGAATTTCTGGTTTCTCATCCAATTGTCCAAGTTGTACTTAAATTGGATTAGGGAGGAACTCTGCTTCACATGGATGGGGAGCCAGTTCCATAAATGGGATACATACCTATCTCTCCAGCAGGTCCTACTTATATCACAGGCAAGGTTTAAGTCTTTAGAATGGGTAATTCTGGTACTATTTGTTTTGTGGATATGCAGGAGGTCTATCAGAATGCAGTCTGACAATGCCCTGTATGTCAGGCATAGGTGTCCCCCAAAAGCCTATAGGAGACAGAATACAGGGATAGGGCCTTGAGGCGGTCTGCATAGGATATATTACTTACACCCTTACACCCTATATTCTTTTAGTGAGGAACCTCTGTGGACGTTCTCATTGTTGGATATGCCTGGTTAGATACATGCCAAAGGGGGCACTGTACTCAGTGATAGGTCTGATGAATGCTGAATACAGTAGAGCAATGACTTCCTTGGACTTAGATGCCATACCTTTATTTATAAGTTGAGCAACATAGAATGATTTCCTCACCACTGTAGACACATGATGATGAAAGGCTAGATTACTATATATGTGTGTCCCCAAGTCCATGACTACTGGGTCAACTCTAAGGGGTGTGTTGTCAATATGATAGTTAACAGGGATGGATAATTTCCCAAAGGATACTATCATGCATTTCTTGGCATTTAGTTTTAGTACATGACTCTGACACCAGTTTGTCTGTGTCAGCCCTTCCTGGAGAACATTTGTGTCAGTGTGAGATCCAGTGACAGCTCCTAATTTCCAATCATCTGCAAATTTAGTCAGCCAGAAACCACTGACATTGGCCTTGACTTCTAAGAAGTAAATGCCAAAAAGGAGTGGTCCAAGGACTGATCCCTGAGGGACTCCACTTCTGACTGGCCTCTTTGTAGAGGTGGACTCCCCAATGCTAACTTCCTGGGTCCTGTTTGTGAGCCAGCTGGCTATCCACCAGGTGACATACAGGTTTGTAGCTAACCTTTTGAGTTTGTCAACAATGCCCGAGTGGGGTATTGTGTCAAATGCCTTGGCCAGGTCAAGGTAGGCAGTGTGAATGATTTTGCTCTCATCCATTGCTTTGGTGACCTTCTTAAAGAAGTCCACCAGGCTGAGTAGGCATGATCTACCCTTGATGAAACCAAACTGGGTTGGGTCCACTGCCTGTGGGTTTACTAAATCTCTTTTGATCATCTCCATGATAATTCTTTCCATGGCTTTGCATATAAGACTAGTGAGACTTTTTGGTCTATAGGTTCCAGGGTCTGTAGATGGCCCACCTTTGAGCAAAGGGATGACGGTTGCCTTTCTCCATTCATGAGGCAGAAAGCCTGTTTGGAGGCTACAGTTAAATAGTAATTCCAGAGGCTCTAATAGGTCATGTTTCATGCTATTTAGAAGGCATCCTGGAATGTTGTCTGGGCCCATTATGCAGTGATCTTGGTCTTAGAGAGAGCATTAAGGAACTGTTCCCTAGTGATAGTAGAGGGAGTTATATTTGATGATATTTCCTGAGGGAAGGTTGAAGGGGAGAGCAGAGTAAAGTAGGAGCTGAATTTACCAGCCAGGAGGTTTCCTATGTCTTCTGGCTCAGTATAGGTGGCTCCATTTACAATGAGCTCTGCACACAACTGTGTATTGCCTTTGAGAGTGCGAGCATAGCTAAAGAATGCTTTGTGGTTGTTTTTAGCCCGGGAGGCCAAACTTACCTCAAATGTGGCTTTAATAGACATTATTAGTCCTCTGAGTTGTTTATTTAGTTTAATAAGAGTGCCTTTATCCTGTTCCTGTTATACGTTAGATTCATTTTGTGATTCCTTCAGGGTGGCTTGTTTTTTGAGTTAGTTCTGTACTTCTTCCTGGTGGGTGCAGCTGCCTCTATGAAGCTGTTAACATGCTTGTACATGGTTTCTGTGAACAGTTCTGCACAGGCAGAAGTTTTCTCAGGGTTTATAGGGGCTTGAAAGTTTGCCAGGTTCTCACTTAATAGCAGGAGGTTAGCTAGCATTAGAATAGTTCCTGAAAATTCCCAGTTTAGCTGGGGGTCCAGATTTTGTAGTTACTTCAAAGGAAACCATTTTGTGGTCTGACCTTACCAGGGAAGGCATTACAGTAGGGGGTGTGCAGCCCTCTCTCAAATTAGTGAGGACCAGATCCAGTATGGTTGCACTCCTGGTTGGTATATTGACTATCTGGTCCAGGGAGTTTGTGTTTACAAAATCCAAGAATCTCTGTGCATGTACATTTGATGTTGTATAGGATTCCCAGCTAATAGTCACCCATGAATATGGTATTGGGTTGGATGGTTAGTGTTTCTAATAAGTTTAAATACATGGTATGGGTTTTCTGGGTCATAGAGGAGGACCTATAGCTTGCAAGAAAGTGATATTTTAGTAAGGTATTTCTGTGGGCATTCCTGTTGTGCATGAGTCTTGAAAAATACATGCTAAAGGGGGCATTATATTCAATGACCAGCCTAATGAGGGCTAAGTAAAGGGGACAATGACATCTGTAGACCTAGACACAATCCCTTTGTTTAAAAGGTGTGTAATATAGAAGGACTTTCTTACAATAGACACTTGTTGATCAAAAGCTAGGTCACTGTCCATATAAATTCCCAAATCCCAAACAATTGGGTCACTTCTTAGGGGCATATTGTCAATGTGGTACTTCCTGGGGTGGATGACTTCCCAAAAGATACAATAATGCACTTTTTGGAATTTAGTTTCAGATCATGATTTTGACACCAGTTATTTATCCAAGATGACTAAGTCATTTAGGAATTCAATGGCTGCTCTGAATCTTAGTCAGCCACAGCCCTTTGGTATTGGCTTTTACTTCAGAAAATAGATGGCAAAAAGGAGAGGTCCCATAACAGAACCCTAGGGGACTCCACTAGTCAAGAATTGTTCTTCAGGTTTGCCATAGCACAAGAAATGTCATTTCTTTGTGGTTACATATTGTCATAAATGTTGGCCTCTTTGAACTGTCACATAACTGCAGAAAGATGATTTTATATGCAAGGTCTTTTTGGGCATGTCTGTGTGTTGTGTGTTTATCTATTTTCACCGGATTAAAGGTTGGATAAGAGAGTATAAGACAAAGGTGACAAGTGAAAACAAGCAGGGGGTAGAACACAATATGAGTAAATGAGGAGTGTTCAGGATGAAGGTGGAATAGCAGCATACTTCTTAACTTCTTAGCTCAACAAACCTAGTGAATTACAATATTCTGAATTATTTACTGATTGAAATCTTCAATGGTTTGTTGGAAATTTTCTGTTTTAATGATGAAGTATTGGAGCAAATCATATCTTAATCAAATAAGTGGGAAGATAAGAGGTATGGATGTTTTGTTTTTTGTTTGTTTTTGTTCTTTTTTTCTTGAAAAGGGAAAGCTAAGGTAAGAAGTCAGGGAAGTATGAGATGGGTAAAGGGGAGAAGCAAGCTGCATAGGACTGACAGGGTATGGAGTAATACAATAAGGGAAGGGGAACACAATGGTAAAGCATGTATCAGACAGAAAGTAGACAATGGTGAGGGGAGGAATGTACAACATACAGAGGTGGGCATAGGCAGAATAGGGAGGGGAGCACTGGGTTGAGGGATAGGGCTGGGTGTTGGAAGATACAGCATCTGCCAGTTTAGGCCCAGCAAGAGATTACTCCTCATCCTGGAAACCATCACAACTGCATCCTGCCTTAGAAGGTGGAGGCAGCTCTGAGTAGGAATTTGGCTCAATAAGTTGCCAGAGCATGGTCTCCATATGGACATTGCAGGCATACAACCTCCACCTATTATCTCCTTGACAAGGTCTGCCAGCTTTTCTCATGGGTAACAAATGTGTTACCTCTTCTTGCAATGCTATCAGCAATTACCACTGTCCCACTCTTTGGTGCAGGTAAGGCAGGAAGCATGGACACAACTGTGGCAAGCTGGACCTGGATGCGCTGGGTGCCTCTAGTGGTTGTGGCAGTAGTATTACTGTTGACAACCCTGGGGCAGGATGCTACGGGAAAGAAACAAACAAAAATAACCAAATAAAATGCACAAACATACATATATAAAAAAACTATATATATATATATATATATATATATATATATATATATATATATATATATATATATATATATATATATATATGTATATACATGGGTTTGCTTTAAGTTATGAAAGTCCCTAATGCTGAAGACAAATTGGCCAAGATGAGAATAATGAAACTGAAAATGCCGAACTGTGACATTTTACCCAGGGCAAGTAAACACTTGCCCAATGTGGAGAATAATGCCCTTTCCCCCACTATGTGATCCCAGAATTGGTATATATTGTTGGGGGGTGGGGGATGTAGACTCCCACCTGGGTGGATTTCATAATACGGTGTGTTTTAGTGTAGTTTTGAAAAACGATGCAGTTCAGCATTTAAAGTTTTGTTATTATCGTCTTGGCCAATTCGTCTTCAGCATTATGGACTTTTGGTAATGTGAAGGAGACCCATATCTATTTATATATATATATATACATATATATATATATATATATATATATATATATATATATATATATATATAAAAACAAAAGGAATGCTGCATTCTGAAACAGTGTGATACAATAAAGAAAAAAAAAACACTTTTTAATACTTGGATATGCAGGCACGTTGGTGATCTGTTTGCCTGATGACACAGTAGGGGTGGCATAAGTGAAATACCATCCTCACATGAAGTCTGACAAAAAAAGAATATTAACTGCAGTTACTGTTCTTTAAGATAGCACATGATTGGTTATTACCAGTCATGCTATCTGACAATATAAAACAGTACATATACATAGCAGACATTCTAGTCACACAATAAATATATCCAGCACAGGTAATACACAAAGAAGAGATATTTCAACTGTATTTAAAGAGAAATGCACAACAAACTACCACTTATGAATATAGCATATATAGTCCTTGCAGTTATGTATTGATATTAGTGGGATGACAAATACGCACTCTTCTATGATAACTGGACTTATTTATTTATTTATTCTGAAGAGGTGATTGAACCCAGGACCATCCTAACAGTCTGGCTGTACACAGACATAACATGACAAGCCACTTTTCCACCTACACAAGAAGCCTGCAGAAGTACACTTTTAACATTGTACTATCATATAGTACCCCTAAGCTATGCTAATATTAACGGATATGGTACTGCTTTATAAATGTTATACAAAATTATTTGTAGTGGCTACTACTGTACTGTGTAAGCAGAACTTTTTTCACAGCATCGGTATTCACCCTGCAGTTCTCTCAGTCACTCTAATCCACTTCTCCGCCTTTCCCTATTTCCTTCAGTCTCTGCAGGCACTAGAGATAAAAAGGGCACAATGAAACATCTGATGGTGTTATGTATTGTGAGGCTATTTGTATTGGTAAAAAGTTGGTATACTTACAATGCTAAGGTGGTGAGAATGCCTTAACTCCGTCCTCTCATTAGACAAGGTGATCAGGCTTGTGGTGACTTATGTCACTGTAGTGGTGACTTATGTCACTGTAGTGGTGACAGCACTGCTCCCCCATGCGTGAGATATCAGTAGAATGGGCAACAGCCTTGGCCAAACTATTCCGGGCATCAGTCTTAAACTGTGACTCAGTATAGCCCACCTGCAGGAATGTACAGCTTGCATGCTTATGGGGATGCTCAGAAAAATCTTGGATTCTTCCTCAGACTACTCCTGTGATCTAACGGAGCACTACCATCACCTTTTCCAGCCATTATTGCCTTACCTTCAAGGATATAAGGAATAAATGGTAGAAAATTGGTGACCAAATCATATCTCATGTGCTGCATGTGCTTCAGCTTCCACACAATGATGGGTACCAATGGGAACCTCATTTGTGCAATGGATGGCAAAATAATACAATATAGGCACACTGTTATTATGGTTCCAATGGCACTTTGCGTGATGTGTGAAACATGGCAGTCCTCCATCCCTTTGTTTGATGCTGAGAATACCTGCTCTGCAGTGACTCCATTTTCAGATGTTTAAATACGTGATGACAGTTCTCTTAGCCCTTATCTGTTATGTGTGCCTTGGATAGACAGAGCTTCCTACAGGTTCTCTGCCATGTACACTGCATTATGTAGTACATTTCACAATGTTTTTTTTAGGTTTGGTCATCAAACAAATAAAACAACTTCGAAACAATAATCATTTGAGCCTTAATTAGCTTAATCATGCTGCCCAGATAAAGATATAAGGGTGATGAGAAGCACAGGTCCTCATATTGCTACAGAAATCATCTACTGTGTGAATGATGTTTGAATCTTACATGTTAACGCAACAGTTTGATACGAAATGGGATATCTGTTTTCACAAAAGTAAATAGCTCTTTTTTCACATCCGTACCTCTCAACTTCTTAGGGCAAGACATCTGGACAAAGCCATAAATAAAAGTGGGATAAAGGCCCAAAAATAAGGACAATTTTTAAATATTGCTCTTTAAATAAAAAGTTGATAGAATAACAGGTTTTGCATTAGCATGAATTTTCTGAAGGGTATGAAGGCTGAAACTCAAATGTCTGTCATTATTTTCTAACTTCAGTGTCTAATGATTTGCCACTAATTTTCCAGCCAAACACAACTTTTATGAAAAAGCTGGACATTCTGCAGAAATCTGTATAGCTGAGAGGTATATTCACACCTGCTTCTTTGTCTAAGGGTAACTTTGTGTGTGCTGCAATAGATACAAGTGATGTCAGTTTGTCAGTGTTTATAAACATATTGCCAAAGCTTTCTTAAAGGGTGAATTGTGAATATAAGTATTGTTGGTACATTTCATATATGTGATTAGTCACAACCTTTGAAACACTTATATTGTAATGATCAAATGCTTGCTAGGTTGCATGCTTGTTAACTTGCACTCATGTGTTACTGTTATTGAGGGATGATTGTGCTTAGGACACAATAATGCCTGGAATTTAGGTTAATATTGCTTTGTGAATGCACTTATGTTAGTGTCAGGCCCAACTAAAGTATAGAAGATGCTCTACCAGTAAACTATTACTATTAGGATTTCTTGGGGCTCATTTATGATGGCAGCTGTTAATTCCACTGTTTTCAATAATAAAAGAGATATGCCTAAGAAACAAGTGCAGAAAATCACATCCACCCACAAGATCAAGTTTACAAAGGTGGTACTATAGGCTCTCCATCTTCAAGGTAGATGGCTCTTTGCAGTGCAATCCACCAACCAGCCCTTACATTACCATGTGTGTCCACAGGTTGTCAACAATGTTAATGCTGTAAGGGGTCAGGCTCATGATTACAATATAGTCTGCTACAAAGTGACTGATATGATCCATGCTGCCACCCACAGAACAGAAAGAACAGAGTCCGTTGAATGGGAAAGGAGGGTGACAGGTGGTGGTCCATCTACTGACCCACCCCTTAAAGTGATGGATGAGTCCCTTGGCTTAGGTAAAAGCAGTACGACCTTCACAGAGTGCTACAGTATGGTGTTGGATGTCAGAACAAAGCTGTATAGGCCCCAGAGAATTTCAGGTGATAATGCTCCAGGTATGTAGTCCTACTATCATATCTACCCTAATTTTTACTTGTTAATCACATTATAATTTATAATACATTTCACTTCTAGCATTCAGTTGCAGCATACACCTGCACAAGTAATGGGCATGGTAATAAATCAATATCATATCTGTATTGTATTAAGGATATCAGTTGCATGTGTAGTTGTGGTACTGCATCACACTTACACTGGATATTTTTTATTTTGACATATTCTCAGGTGAATCAATATCTGACACCAGCATTGCAGAACTACTCCCTTTTGATTTTGGATGATTTTTAGCCTCTGATAATGATGGAGGGACTGAATTAGTACAGTCAGGGGATTCAGCATGTGTTTTTTAGTCACTACCTACATCCTCTACTCAGAGTATGAACACAGTCTCTATGCCTGTGCCTACTCAGGACACACTATCATTAGAGTGGACAGGATTATAAGGACACTGTAGAAAGGGAAGAGTGGTGACCCCCAGTCAAGACATGTCTGAATCTATACCTTAAATTTCTGCGCAGGGGATCCACACAGGGGTTTTGCTACTGGTGCTCACTGGAGGTATGGTTAGTGCCCTCCCAAAGAGAATGGTGTGTCAGCAACTTCCATCCAATGTTTATGCAGGATCATCATGGAGGTACAGGCTAGTTCTACCAAAGCCATGGCAGAGGCTCTGAGACTGATCCAGGCTTGCATGCTGACATGACCCATATATGTGATTCAAAGTATAGAATGCATCACACAGTGGACCATGCAGTGTCTTCTCTGAGTCATCTGTCAAGGGCGAGGGGCCATCCATTTGGTCAGTATTCTGCTACAACCTTGTATGTTAGCCAACTTGGACATAGGTGACCATGATCCCACTCGTGTAGTGCTAGCACTTCCACTCCAGGATCAGCCGTGGATGTGCCTACACCCAGGAAAGGCCAGCCCCGTGGTCTTGGCCATGCTGGCACATCCTCCAGCAGAAGTCACTTTCAAGTAGCGTACCAACATCTTGCTTACGTCATGTAACAGGCAGTGCTACTCCTGGTTGTCATGGGTGACATCATGCACAAGAAGATAAGCCCTCTGTCATGCATGCCCTGGACATGCTTGATAGGCCAAGATGCAGTGCTGTACGTCTTGTTGAGGCTGTAACCCTACATACATAGACACACACACACACACACACACACACACACACACACACACACACACACACACACCGCAACAGCCCAAATCACATCCCATAGAACCACTGAATCTGATCCAGCTACACCTTAATCTTCACAAAACATAATATGAAAGACTCACAAATTCTTCTCCCAGGATATGGCATCATTAGAGCTGACACATTTAACAAAAAGCTGGGGGAGGTATTCTCTCCTTATAAAAACTCTGCCAAAATTCAATAATGCAGAAATATTTATCTCCTGCATAAAATTAAATGAAAACTGACCTCCTTTGTATTACTGTTCTACATATATACAACCTGGAAACAATATATCCACCCCTGAAGACATCGTTTACTGGATCACACATGATATTACCAATAAAACATTCATCCTAGGCGATGTCATAATCAACATGAGTGCTTTCACTTCTAACTATTCTTCTGGCATCAACCTTCATGGCTTCAAACAGCTTATTATTTCTACTTACTACAACAAATTCCTGGATACTAGTCTCATTCTTGTCTGGATTCTCTTCTCTGATTCTTGCGATTGAGCTGCATCAGGAATCCTTCCTGAACCCCTTAGTGATCACTGCCTTGTATATGCTATCAGATGCATTACTTACCATGCCATTCAACAAGTATACAAAAATATTTATAATCTCTTAAAATGTAACCCTGAATCAATTTTAGCTGCTCTAAAGTCAGTTAACTGGACTCTACTCTAAAAGCCTTGCCTTAAAATGAGGCAGTAGAAAGGTTTAATTCATGTTTTTTAAGCATCATAAAAGAGACTTGCACAACTACCGAGGAAGACAGTAAATCTAGCTTTGCCCCCTTGGCTAACTTAAAAGAGTAAAAGTCTTATGTAAAATAGAGACAAGGCATGGAAAACAATATCCTGAACCCTTATTCCCCATAATGCCCCATTAGAAACAACCACCAAGTTTAACTCATGCATCATTGACAGCATAGCTGCCCTCACCTTTCCTGACTCCCCTGACTCATGTCTAGAATCATCCACTAATACTCTTATACTGAGACAAGTTGCTACCTCCTTCATAAAAATACTATGTAAACTTAAACTCCACTCATCTTCTGCAGATAACCTTATTACAGAATACCTCAAAATTGCTGTTAACGCCATAGCATATCTAGTCTCCATCCGTGTAGATAGATCAGTACAGGAATCCTATATTGCTACCATCTAGAAAAAATGCCTTATTGTCACTCTTCGCAATTCTAATTTCAGACCCATTGCCATCTTACCCCCCCTTTCAAATATATTGGAAAAATGTGCCCTTAAACAACTACACAAGAATTTCTTAAAGGAATAACTACTAACCAATACTCAGCATGGTTGTAGACCTGCCTATAGCAGGACAACTACTTTCCTAACTTTTACAAATAGCAGAAATAAAGCCAGGGATAGTGGTCATCTCATATCTTCCTTATTCCTAGACTTAAGGAAAGTTTTGGCATTGTGTCTCATAAAAAAAACTACTACAACAGTACAACAGTACAAGAACAGATTAGGTCTTGGTTATAATTTGGCTCCCAGATAATAACCTTGCTTAAAGACTTCTTATTTGTTTTTTGTGGATGATGTAAAACTGTATAGTTTATCAGATGAGGAACTGAAAGCACAACTGCAAGTGGCTAAAACTTTCATGGATGATATAAGAATGACATCAAGTCTTGATAAACGTGCAAAAGCGTCTGTGACAAGAATGTGATATAAAGGAACTTGAGGAGGAAAGAGTGTATAAATATTTGGGAAATGATGAAGGATTGGCAATGAGCCATGAACAAATGTGAATAAAACTCAGTAAGGAATAATTCAGAAGACTAAAACTAATATTGAAAACAGCCTTGATATCTAGGAATAAAGTCTAAGCTATAAACCAGTTTGCTCTTCCTGTTCTAACTTATAGTTTTGGTTTGACTGACTGGCAAAAGTCATTGGGTCAGTTGGACAGAAAAACAAGAAAAATGTTCCACGCTTATCAAATGATATATAAAACTTAGTGTATACCAAGATTATATGCCCTATGCTCTGAAGGACGTAGGCCATCCTTGAAACTGATTACATGTATAGACCTGCTGACCCCATCTGATCCAAACATAGTGAAAGTTTTAAAACCTGAGGAAAGAAAATCTAAGATGACTTCTCTGCTTAATTTAGAAGAGGCATTCCAGTGTCAAGTTGGAATGGAAATCAAACCAGAAGTAGACAAAAATCAAACAGCAACTATATGTGTCAAAAAACAAAAGAAAGAATATATTGAGATGGAGTAGATCAGAAAGAAAGAAATGTGGAAAAGCCGTGAACATAGTGGCAAGTATATATATCTCCTGCAACAATCTCATGGTGATCAGGTATTGATGCAAGAATGGTTAAGGAGAGGTGAGATGAAACCAAAGGATGAAAGGGTTAGTAATGGCAGCCCAGGATAGTGGACTACATATACACTGGTTCATAATGTTCATTGAACACATGGAAGAAACAGACAAATGTAGGTTCTATAAAAATGAATTGAAAACAGTCTCACACCTTCTTGATGGGTGTGATATTACTTACAGCAGAAAGCCTGTACACTGAAAGGCATAATAATGTGGCAAGACTATTGCACTGTGGATTGTGCGGACACTAAAATATAGAAGCAGTTGAGAAACATCAGAAACATGAACCTTAAAGCATTGGAGAGAATGATTTATTTTATTTATTTATTTATTTAGTTATTTATTTATTTCACATTTGTTAACCGGGAAAAATTCAACTGGACCAGGTCCACTTTCAGTGGATACCCAGGGAGAAAAGCTCCGTGTTTGAAAAGAAGAAAACAAAACAAGAACAATACAATGTGAATAAGTACAAAAAATACAAACGTTTAGAGGTAGACATATACAAGAATCTATCACAATAATTTAAATAGGGTTACATGAATATAACAATATCTTACAATATCCGTAGACACAAATATTACAAAAGAAAGGTAGTGACTACATTTGCTATTTTAAATGACTGTTTACATTTCCTAGTGAGTGTATACTGAAAGAGGTAGCAAGCCAGTGTAGCTTAATTGGAAGTGAGTATATGTAAGTGTGCAAGCACAAGTGTATATAATATTAAGAGTGTTGTGGAGGAGGAGAGAAGATATACTAATTTTCAAGTAATGCATGGACAGGTCCAGCTTTTCCTAAGATGTGGTTTTAATAGTCTTTTAAAGTTAGTTTGTTGTTGCAGGGGATATATTAGTGGGGAGGTTGTTCCATTTTTTAGCTATGATGTGGGAGAAAAGGGCTTTGCCTGCAGTGTTGTTTGCAGATGTGATACTCAGGCGAGGTTTGTTTGATGAGCGGAGAGGGCAACTGGAAGAGTAGGAGGTTAGTAACTGTTGTAGGGCTGGAGTTTTCTCTGGGTAGTTTATGATGTTGAAGGCATAAGTGAGATGTAAGTAAGATAGTAGGTGTGGGATTTCTAGCTATTGTAATTGTTTTAGTACTTGGCAGTGATGTGTTCTGAAAGAGGAGGTGTTGGTAAATTTGGCTATTTTATTATAACATGACTCTAGTTTGTCCATGAGTGATTTTTTAATATGTGTCAGGATTGGAGCAGCGTAGGTAAGTGTTGATAGGAGATGAGTTTGAGCTAGAGTGAGTCTTGCTTTTTCTGTGAGGAAGTTTTTGTGTCTATAAAGGGTTCCCATTTTTTATGAACTTTCTGGATAGTTTGAGCCATGTGTAGATCAAAGAATAGGTTGTTGTCTATTTCTGTTACTAGGAGCTTTGTGTGGGTGGATGGGGAAATGATAATTCAATTTTTTGATAAGATAGAGAAATCAGCAGGAATAGTTTTAGTTTTGTTAGGGGTAAACAAGAGAAGTTTTATTTTGTTGGGGTTTAGGATAAGTTGGATGTCTGTGATCCAAGTTTCAATGGCAGAGAACGATTCTTGGGCTTGCTCTTGCAAGGTGTTGACAGATGGGGCTGCACAGATGAGTGTAGAGTCATCTGCATACTGTATTAGTGAGGCTTGTTTGGAGGCGGAGTATAAATTGTTTGTAAAAATAGAGAAGAGAAGTGGGCCTAATATTGAGCCTTGCGGTACGCCTATGGAGTTAGGGAGAGGGGGGGGATAGTTGATTTTGCCATTGCATAGATTGTTTTCTGCCCGGTAAGTAACTTTTGAACCAGGAGATAGTGGGAGAAGTAAAGCATAGTGATTGCAGAGCATCCAATAGTTTAGGATGTGAGACCATGTCAAATGCCTTTGACAGGTCCAGAAAGATAGCAGATACATAGTTATTGTTGTTTCTATGGTAGTTAACTTGATTGGTAAAGGAGAGAAGGGCAGAAATTGTACTATGGTGAGGCCGGAATCCGTGTTGGGTGGAGGAGAGAATATTGTTTGTTTTCAAGTATTGCATGGCTTGGTAATGTATGCATTTCTCTAAGAGCTTGGATAAGGGGGGATAGTATAGCTATAGGCTGATAGTTGGAAAAGTCATAAGATTTTCCACCTTTATGCAGAAGTATAATGTAAGATATTTTCCATAGCTGAGGTACATAGGCTTCTTGAATGGACCTGTTTATTAGGATTGAGACTGGGTAGGATAGGGAGTCAGCTGCAATTTTTAGGAATTTTGCAGGTATTCTGTCTGCTGCAAGAGTAGTAAGTTTTAGGGTGTGGAAGAGTTGTTTGATTTTAGATGTAGGGACAGGTGAGAGAGAGAAAGATGGGAGATTAGTAGTGCTGCGGGGAGGGATTCCTGCAGTTGTGGCTGATAAGTTGTTAGAGTTATGTATTTGGTTGGACAGAGTTTGGACTGAGTTTATGAGATAACAGTTAAACTGAGAATCTATATCATTATTGTTTGCATTGGAGGTGGAAGGGGTGGGGGTAGCGATAGTGCCAGGTTTCAGTAGGGAGTTGATACTGTGCCAGAACGTTTGGGGATTATTTGGGTGTTTGTTTTGGAGATCAAAGAAGTAGTTTTGTTTGTCTAGTTTAGTATGTTTTTTAGCTAGGTTCCTGAGTTGGTTATAGTTTTGTTTAGTTTGATAGGTGTTTTCTTGTTTCCATTTCTTCCAGGCCTTGTCTCTGTTTTTAGTAGGGCTCTTGTGTCCCTGCTTAACCAGGGAGCACAGTTAGTTTTAGTTTTGATCTTTCTCTCTGGTGCAATGGAGTTTAGAACTGAAATTAATGTCTTATTAAACTATTCTACTGCCTGATCAAGGTGAAGGGGTTTTAGAGCCTGCCAGTTACATTGCTTTAGAATGCTATTTAGGCTGTCTGTGGTACAGTTGCGATCATCTCTGATTAGTCTATAAGTAATGAATTTTTGACTTGTTGTGTATTTCCTTAGGAGAAAAGTGTGCAGATGGTCACTGAGTATATCTGGTAAACAACCAGTCTGATAGTGGTGTTTAGGGTTATTGACTGGTATCCAGTCAATAATGGTTTGTTTTTGGTTTCTTTTATCAATTCTGGTGGGTTCCAGAATTAGTTGGGTGAAACCATAGAGGTTTATTTGGTTAGTGGGGTTGCTGGAGCTGCATCTAGCCAGTCAGTATTAAGGTTGCCTAGTAAGATTGTTTCTTGAGGGGAATTCAGATTAAGCCTGTGAAGGATTTCTTCTATGACTGGTGAATTATTTCCTGGAGAGATATAGCAGCACAGAATGTTAATTGTTTTATACTTGTTTAATGATAGGGTAGAGGCTATGATTTCAACACTAGGAAATGTAGGTAGAGGGGTATGGAATGGCTTTAGGTTTATTTCATTTTTAAACAGTATTGCTACTCCACCACCTTTCCTATTTGTTCTATCTTGCCTTATGATGTTATAACCTGGTGGTAGGATTGCTTCACTAGGGACATGTGGTTTTAGCCAGGACTCAGTAATAGTTAGAATATCAGGAGAGTAATGACTAATAAAAGCATGCAGTTCATGGAGTTTGTTGGAAATACTTCTAGTGTTGCTGTTAATTATTAGGAGATCAGTTTGAGATCTTTTGGGGAGATCAGAGGAAGAGGGTCCTGGGTTTGGGTGTATGTCACCAGCGATAAGGAGTATATTGCTGAGTTTGAAAAGGTGTTTGATGGCATAGGTTAGGCTAGAGAGGGATACATAAGCTGCTTTCCTATTGATGGTTGATAGTGGGTTGGACTTTGGAGTGTGTAAGATAATACTAGTGTTAAATAGTGTTGGACAGACTTTGAAATGTATGTGGGGCTGGTTGGATTTTATAGTATGTATTGTATGGAAGGAGTATTGTCTAGGGGGATGCTTGTTTTTATGGATGTGGTGTAGGATAGGAAAGTAAGGGCATGTAGGAGTGAGGGTAAAAGGATTTGCATTGTAATTTAAGTCAGAATGGTAGTAGTGGTGTTGCAGTGAGGTGGGTTTGGGGTGTGGTCTGTGAAAGGTGGTATTGATAATTGATTAGGACTGTTAATTGGAAGAAGACTTGAGTCAGGTGATTATGGATATGTATAAGCTTAGAGGTAGTAGGGGTGGGTTGAATTTGGGGGTAGGGTAGGGGAGCGGAGTGAGCCCCCAGGGTGAATGGAGCGGGTGCAAAACCAGCAGAGGTGAGCACCAAAAAGTATCAGTGGTTTCAGGCAAGGGCAGTGCACTGATAGAGTGACAGTGACTGTAGATATTAATTTAGTTAATTAACTTTATAGGCCAGAGTTTAAGGATGTTACTTAGAGTAAAGTCTAAAAACAGACAGGGTAAGAAGGTAGTCCTGGAAAGGGCACTATAATAAATAGTTTGGACCAGAAAGCCTTAAGAAGGCTGTATAGGTAAAGGCTCTTTGGGAAGATTTGTGGCTGTTTGCTGCCACCTACCGTGAAAGCTAGGGGACCCTGTGAGTGTGCACGCTGTTGGGGCTCAAACTATTACCAACAGTTCCAAAAATAAATGCAAGAAAACCAGCTATAGTGGTCCATGAAAGAAACACAAAAGTGGCAGTGATCACTGAAATTGCTACACATTGCAGTTACTATGTCTTCCTTGCAGAGAGACACAGAGTCATAAAAAATATCAGGATTTGCAGGCAGACATGGGTGCAATGTGGAAGAAAGTTAACCAGACAGTTCAAACAGCAGAAGGGCCAATCAGTCTCATAACAAATAATCTTAGAATCAGAATCACATTTATTGGCCAAGTATGCACACATACAAGGAATTTGACTCCAGTTTCAGTGACTCTCCAAGTATGAATTACATAAATGACATACATACAATTATTAAGAACAAGACAAACAACATGCATGCAATTAAGAACAAGACAAAAAAGTAAAATGTTGCTGTCTTATAGCAAGAAGTACTTTGGTTCGATTCTTGGGTGGGGTACCTTCAGTGTGAAGTCAGCATGTTGTTCATGTGGGTTTCCTCCAGGTGCTCTGGTTCTCTTCCATGTTACAAAGACATGCATCTGGAGCATTTCTCCCCGGCTTCTGCTGAAAATTGGCTTTGTTCCAAGTTGGGCTTTCCCAGTAAACAAAAAATAAAAAAAATTTTTGTTTGCTTCCTCTTCTCCTCCTTATCCACTTTTTCAGTTTTCTACTCTGACATGTGTTTTATGAGTGAGTAATAAACTCCTGCAGTTAAAGCATGTCAACATATTTCAGATCTTGTTTTAATGATAGCATATGTATTATTCTACATAGTATATGTGCATTAATATTTATATTAATCTATGTATTTACGGTATACTGTAATATGATGTTAATTTTCACTTATGTATATGTACATTTTGTCCTTTAACTTGTGGAGCTTTTCTCCCACGGCCTCTGCAGAAAACAGATAAAATTATCCAGCTGGGCTTTCCTAGTAAACAAATTTGAATAAATAAATAAATAAATAAAAGTTCTCACCATAGCCATAAATGCACTTTTTCTTTTGCTAAACTTCAGCACTCACACATTTCCCTGTGAATGACATGCACTCCTTTACTATTGTCCATCTTTGCATATGAGGACAGCAGGACCCTGTTCTGTGTACTGTATATATTCAAGTCATAATTACTTGGGTTGCCTATGTTTGATGCACAACTTGGCCAGTGTATGTATGGGTGGGCACAGTCTGGTATTTTTTCATGCATCTTTTTTACTGTTGTGTATCTGCTTAACTGTTGTATAGTTATGCTGTAGGGCTATGTGCAATTCACTGCTTCTTTGATAGTGCCACTGCATATTGTACCTGCCTCCATCTGGCAGGGCCATCTCCTGCTGTTGGCTCCTCATCTGACATTTCACCTTTTTCTGCTGCTGTTGACTATGATTTTGGGAGCTGCCATCTCTGCAAGGAGCCACCCTGCTGAAACTGCTTCCTAACTAACTACAATACTGTGTACTGCACACACACACACACACACACACACACACACACACACACACACACACACACACACACACACACACACACACACACATATAAACACTAAGTGTTTTCACACACTTGATGGGGTCATACTGCAGGACAATGGCAGATTTATTCAAGAAATGAAACAGTGACTTCAGCAGCCCAAACACATGCTCTATGATACTTCTTGTTTGCCCTAGGGCAGGTTTGTAACCATTGTTATTTTTGTTATATGGATTTCTTATTGGTGTCATCAGCCCAGGTTTCAGGACATGCCTAGCATCACCCACAAGATGCCCCTATGGGAAGTCACCTGTCATATTGCTTATATATATGCCCAGGTGTGAGTTATGGAATCTACCTGGCTGTCTTGCATACACACTGTAGATGATACATTGTGCATTACAGACTACTTGAAAGATGATGGGTAATATCATTTGTGGGTCACTTACCTCCTTCCCAGTTCACAAGCACAAGGTGGGGGAGCCTTTATTTCAAATTTGAAACAGTCTATGGTTCCCAGTATCACTAGGATATGGGCTACAGCATAGATGTCCAGCATGGTTTTTAGTCTCTCTTCTGTAATATGTGGGAACCTAAAATGCTCCCCCATGCACTAAAGCATTGCATCACAAAACTAATGGAATATTCTTGAAGCCATACCTCAGATTTCCACAGTGGGTCCCCAGTGGGTTGTTAACAGTACTTGTAGCTAATATACATAAAGCAGCAGATATTTTTGCATTTACTTGAATGGGTATACTATGAATATCACGAGGCACAGACTAGGCCAACATATGTCCATTTTTTTGTTGCATGGCATTCCTGTGAACACAGTAGTGGTTCACAATGTCTTTATCATCAAGATCATCAGAAGTCCTGGTGCCTCAGGGTGTGGGCACACACACTGTTGGCTGCAATGGCTGAAGTAAGAACATTCTGTATACAGTAGCTGCAGCAGCATCTAACATTGTGCACTACCATACTTTGTCTGAATATAAGCATATGGTTTGAGCAGATCTAACATCAGAGTAGCAAATGTGCAGTATTTAAACACTTCAGAATCATTCTACTGTGTTGTCTAGTCTCATTATTATACTTGGTGCTTTATTATTTGGTCATTAGCATATAACATGATCGACCATGTGTTTTAGCCAGCCACGTCGCATTGCTGGATTTTCTGAATCACACATGCCTTGCCCCTTGCGGCTCATCATGCAATGGTATATACATATATATATATATATATATCTATATATATATATATATATATATATATATATATATATATATATTAATGTCTCAATAGGTCGCCATACGAGAATATCAACAGTAAGGGCAGCAAGAAAGTTGATCGCAAAAGGTCAACATATGCAAAAGGTCCACAGTTGTGCAAGAGCAACAATCCCTGGATGAGTGAATATTCCCTTTCTCAGGGGACTGCAGAATCTCAGAATTAATATCTATATATATTTAACAGGGGGGTGTGTGCAGTGCAGAAGGGCTTACCCCTGCAAAAAATTATGTTATTTCGTTTTTTCTTGGTTGCATACAAGGGAAGATTTTACTCATACATGCATAGTTTAATGTCAACATTGCCAATGTCAATGTTTTTTGGTCAACTTTTTTGCTGTCGACATTGTGATGTGTCAACTTGGTGATGTAGATCCATATATGTTTAAGTAATAGTCCATGATTGTGAGGGAGTATATCAGGATTTACCCATGGTCAGTATGCTTTGATCATGAGAATGAATCCTGAGTGATTAAAGTAAGCCAATAGTGAGTAAATCCTGATGTACCCACAGACAGAAGTGGATTATTGCTTTTACACAATGACATTATTTAAGAAAGAAATTACTTATTTTTCTTAAATAATTTCTTTGTATAACAGCACTTCTATCTTCTTCCACATTTCCTTCTGTGGGTTGATGTGCTGCTCATGTGTATGGGTCTTGTATTCCCACTCTCGTACAGTACATTAATGCAGTACAAGAGAAGCAATGGAGAAAAGAGAATCTCCATTTTTTTTTTTTTTTTTTTAATGCTTAAAAAGTCATTATTTTATTTGCAGTTGGTATAACAGTTAAGATGTCTACCTCACAAACAAGAGGTACAGGGTTTAACTCTCACTAAAATAAATTGGTTAGGCTTAAAATGGTCCACAAGGACAGTTAGCCTATCACTTACCTATGAATCTATGAAAAAAACACAAGGAAAATCAGGTATGTTTCTGTTTCTTTAGTTTTCCAGAACATGCCTGATTTTTCATATTTTGCTGTCCCCCACATATAGGTTCATAGGTGTGTACTAGGCTAATGGCCCTGCAGCCTTTGCAAGCCTCCCCATAGGATTACCCTGGCATTGTGCCAGCCGACCTTAGTTCCCAGGGCCTCTGTTGAGTAGAACCACTGGAGGGATCCCCAGGTGAATTTTCTATTTCCTATCCACTCATCAAGATTCCTTTTGAAGAGGGCCAGTGAGGTTCTCTGTTTGACATATATGAGAAGTCTATTCCATAACATGGGCAGTCTCTGGGTTATGAACCTGTACCTCCAACATGTTCTGTTGATTGTGGTAATGAGGTTGAGGTCTCTGGAGCATGTGGTATGGAGGGAATGGGATTTCTTTAGATGTAGCATTTCTAACAGAGCTGGGTCAGACATGGCTTTGTAAGTCAAGCAGAGATCACCTCTAAGTAGGCCATATGAGACAGAGAATAGTTGGAGTTTTTAGAGTCTCTCCATATAGGACATGTGTTTAAGGCCTAGGATCCTCTTTGTGAGGTACTTTTGTGGCTTCTCCAGCTGTTGCAGGTGTCTAGTGAGTACATGGCAAATGGGGCATTATACTCTATGATTGTTCTGATGAGGGAAGAGTAGAGAGAAATGATGACCTCTTTCTTCCAGGATGCAAAACCCTTAGTAATGAGCTGTGCCACACAGAAGGACTTTCTGACCACAGTGGCAATGTGGTGGTCAAAAGAGAGGTTGCTGTTAACCTGTGTTCCCAGATCTCTTATAATGCCTTCTGTGTTCAGTGGACTACCATTCATGTATACCAATAGAAACTCTAGCAACTCAATGGTGCTTCAGCGACTGGAGTTTTTTTATGGGTATATGCTCGATTTATAATAGGCACACATATTGGTCTGTACAGTCAGTGTGCTTGCTTTTGAATAGCAATGAGCTGTCATTGCATTCATACACACACATATATAAATATAAATATACACACACACACACACACACACACACACACATATGCACAAAGACACACACACACACACATATGCACACAGACACACACACACACACACACACACACACACACACACACACACACACACACACACACACATGCGCGCACACACACACACACACACACACACACACACACACACATATACACAAAGACACA
The DNA here is from genome assembly GCF_019279795.1 of Protopterus annectens. NCBI lineage: Eukaryota > Metazoa > Chordata > Ceratodontiformes > Protopteridae > Protopterus > Protopterus annectens. Next base: position 1,117,193,761 of record NC_056728.1, read on the forward strand.
CACACACACACACGCACACACACATATGCACACAGACACATACACACACACACACACACATAAATACACACACACACACACACACACACACACACACACACAGACACACACACACACACGCACACACATAAACACACACACGCACACTCATATATGCACACAGACACACACACACAAACATACACACACACACACACACACATATATATAGATGTATATCTGTATGTATATCTTTATTTTTATATATATATATATATATATATATATATATATATATATATATATATATATATACATGTATGTGTGTGTGTGTGTGTGTGTGTGTGTGTGTGTAGATATAGATATATTGCTACAGGTGATTCAGTTGACAGTGCATTTGGTCAACATCTCATTACACTTCTACTTTAGGTCAGCTAAACAGATGGTCAAAAGGTCTGCGAAATTGTACAATTCTCTGGATTTGGGAATATCCCCTTCTCCTGATTTTGTGCAATCTTGGAGTCATTGTATATAATTAACAGGGGCTAAGGGCACAATCCCCCACAACAGGGATGTAGGGGGACTTGCACCCCTGCAAAAATGTTGTTTTTTATGTTTCGTATTGTTTTAGGTTTTGCATGCACCAAAATTGTTTCTTGGCACATACATAGTACTGGGTCAACTTCATTTGTGTTTTTAACATATTGTGGATTCTGTTTTAGTTTTTTTGACAAATGCAAATACTGATGTAATGTTAGATATTCATATATATATATATATATATATATATATATATGTGTGTGTGTGTGTGTGTGTGTGTGTGTGTATATCTATCTATCTATATATATATATATATATATATATATATATATATATATATATACACACATATATACAGATATATACACCTAGACTAGCACCAGCAGACTGATATTTGTACGCAACTCAAAACTCAAAAGAAGACACATCTCAACAATCCTGGAGAAATTCTCTTAGCAGTTATAATTGATACATGCCAAACAGGACAAGTTGTAATTTAATGTGCAACAAGTTAATGATTTATAATGTGCAATTAAATGGTGGTACAATTAGGCAGAAGACAGAAGAGATTTGAAACTTTTATACATGATGGAGAAATATAACCATTAATGGTTTCTGTTGGAAAAGCCCTGAGATATCTTAAAGTGTATGTCAGGTGACTAAAAATTGCTTGCATGTGGAATGGCAAATTGTAATTCAACAACAGGAAGAAAGAATTTTATATTTTTGCAATCTTCAAGCAATGACATATCCAACAAGAGATTCAATTCACTATCCAGAAAACATGTGCTAAAGTTCTAGATCTCCAAGAGATCTAGCATGTGCCTTTGAACAATGTCCATTGAGTCATTATCAGATCTCAAAGAAAATGCCTTTAGTGAGACAAGTAATAGCAAAGCTCACTTTCTACAAAGATGCATGTAAGTTTCAGCTAAAAACAAAAAATAAAGAAATGCATAGTGCAAGGAGCTGTAAACACAGTCCCTGTGATTCATGAAGCTTGCACCAGGTGCAGGCGTAGCGTAGGTAGAATAACGCCAAATATGGCCGTCGAGCGATTCAGGTACAATCCAATTCCACGTGCACTACCGGCATACACCAGAACTGCGCAGCCCTCGGCATAGGTATGCTAATCACCCCATGCGCAGTGTCACACCATGCAAATGAAGGCAGATAGCGATTCATGAAGTGGTGCAGGCGTAGCTTAAGCCCACGGAAATGTAAACCAAAAAACATGGTTTACATTTTCCCAAACAGAACATCGGAGCTATGGAAGCGGACCAGACTCATGTATTACAAAGTGAACATATGCCAATGGCTAAATACACAGCCAATGGTATAAGAAAAGATGCACAACACCTAAAAAACAACATTTAATGTCATGTCCACAGTAACACACAGTACAACCGCAGAGCATGTGTGCACAAACAGGAACATAAAGAAATTATATAAAAATGTCATAAAATCGCAATGTAATACAAATCAGGTTTACACCATAATACGCAATGGTAGGCATGGCACACCACAACCAAGGTGCAAGGGTTGCTAAGGGCCTATGACAGTGTCCGGCGCAGTAACTATGAATTAGTAGTCAATGCCATGCAAATGAGGCAGGTAATACTGAATCACAAACGTCCTGCTGGATGAAGGTTGTACCATACGGCGCAGCGCTATAACACCGAGGAGTGGCTCAGAGGAGATACATGACATCAGCAGTGGGGTGTGCCACCATAGCAGTAAATACATTGGAGCAATGCAAATCTGGCCTGGCCGTTGCTAAGCAAAGCTGCAGGACAGGGGTGGGGAGGAAGGTATAGAATCATTTAGCTGAGAGCACACATCGTGCCCAAAAGCGCACGTGTACGGGGATGAAAACGTGCCCGAAACCCGGTAAGCGGATGCACGTGCCATGAACAATAGCACAGACAGGAAGGTCAGAGGAAGAAAAGAAGGAAATGCCGAAGTAGGGTAATTGGAGTACTAATGAGCAATTAACACCAATCACCTCACGGCGGCCAATCGACGGCAGCTGACAAGTCTGCTCGCAGAAACCTGCAAAACAGGATAGGGGAGGCACTGGAATGCAAAGAAAGGAGATCTGTCATAGCAGAGCAAAGCAAACCGACAGTAGACCGGCAATAGCACACATTATGCAAGATAAGCCAGGTCTAGGAAAGTACAAATGAAAGCAGGCTGCTGGATGCATGCCAGAAAATGGTAGGTGGAACGTGCAGAAATGTAAAGGGAAGGTCAAGAGGTAATCCACGGCAGCCAAATGTAATTCAACACCAAAGGCACCACAATAGTAGTTCCGGTAGTAAAACACATAAGATACCCTGTAGCTACGATCGTACATACACATCCTATGACATCATCGGTGTTCACAGCACAATAGTATAAAGTGTGAAAGCACCCTACACAAACCTGTGTATTCCCAAACACTGCACCATAGATGTAAACACATGGGGAACTTTTAAAATGTACATGTTGGGAGCTGCCATAGCTGTGATTCATCAGCAGGTGTTAGAGACTGATGGTGTTGTGGAAGATGATGCCGACAACCACCGCAGGCCCCAGAGGAGGAGAAGAGTGTTCAGACCAAGGGTAACCTACCAGGGGCTACATGATCTGGAGATAGTAGAGCATTACAGGGTGGACAGGGACATCTTACAGAAAATAGTGGAGCTGTGCCGGCCACGCCTGAGAACCAGAAACAACAGAGGTGAACCCATACCAGTGGATACGAAGGTATGTGTAAGCTTGCAAATACTAGCCACAAGTACCTTTCAAAGGCCAACTGGAGATATAATGGGGATCTTACAGGCATCAGCATCCAGGGTACTACACCAGTTCCTGGATGCCATGTTACCACATGCCAATGAGCATATATACTTCCCCCGAACTCAGGAGGAGTTGACTAGCAATATGCGTCACTTACACCGTGTGGCACACTACCCGGAGGTACTGGGTGCAATAGACTGCACGCACATACAAGTCAAGTCACCACCCGGTGAGCATGGTAGGCGCTACATAAACCGCAAGGGATTCCACTCCATCAACTGCCAGGTCATGTGCAATTCCCAGGGCATTATCATGGATGTGTGGGCTGGCAGCCCTGAAAGCTACCATGACTCCCATATCTGGCATGCCTCACAGCTGTATCAGGTATTTGTCAGAGGGGGCATCCCACATGGCCACCTTGTGGGGGATGCTGGCTATGCACTGGAGCCATGGATGATGACTCCCATCAGAAATGCACACACACCCATGCAAGAATGCCATAATGAGGCACACGCACAAACCAGAATCATCATAGAGCATGTGTTCGGGATGCTGAAATCACGGTTCCGGTGCTTGGACACATCTGGTGGAGCCTTGCAGTACTCTCCAGGCATGTGTGCCCACATCGTCATAATATGTGCCATGCTACATAATATGATCCTGCAGAAACAGCTGCAGCAGGGACAAAATGGTGAAGGCCCTCATAGCCCACCGCAATTGCCAAGGCCATCACAGGCACGGAAGGATTCAGACCACGAACACACTGTGCCAGCCCCAGTAGGCAGATGGAGGTGTGCCCAATATGCCTACGCCTTGGCAAAGAGGGAATGTATAGCACATGTTCTGACAGTGTAGGCCCCTATGAACTGACACACCTGCACACACAGTAAAATGAATGGCACACAAACACGACCACCTGGAAATTGTAATGTATAGGTGGCCCACTGTGTGAATCCTACATAGGCAGCCCTCAAACATTGTACACACAACAGCTATTGCAACACGGAATTTCAACACCTGAACAGTACATGCCCCAATCAGCATATGGTGGTGCTGTGTGTATAGGTTCCTAGGTACATCGGTAGGTACACGGACGATTGTCAGAGGCCATACACCAAATGAGGCAAACAGTGTCCGCTGTCACCACAACATCGAGTAACCAACTGTCGCTTAGTGGAGCAGAGGCAATCGCGGGAGCACATGTGTGTAAGCACTGTTCTGCACACACTCAGCACGGAGTCCCTGCTGCATTAATGAGGGGCTCCTCATAATATAATCATGGATGTTGTGTCAAGGCATGGGTTGTACCCATGACAGGTATTCGCCACCCCAGCATGCCCCACCTACGGTCATTTGAAGGTGTAGCACGGTATCGTGTGTGGCTCACTGTGATATACATATCCAATGCCGGAGCACATCCAGTAAACATCACATGGACATACTATTAACTGGACTCATCAATATGTAAACTAACTGAGTTACCCATGTGAGTGCAGTATGGAGTAACAGCCGTAGTATACTCCACGTACAAAATGACATAACACGTGTACAAATCAGAGATGTCCATGTGTTAAATGCAGTGACCGTCGTGCATGTTCCTGGTCCCACGTCCTGCAAGGGATGTAACGTAATCCCAAAGGCATGAGTAATGCATGTCAGATGCAGGTCATCAGATCATGTTTAGCACACGTTAGTAGGAATATGCGTTGCCCACTGCTGGTAAGCGATGTTTAAATATGACTATACGGATATGCGTGAAACAGGGATAAGCTTCTCCGAATATCACGCAGATCACGGTCAGTGATGTCCAGAACAGGTGAAACCAGCATTATTCACCCCTGTACTAATAGCACCTGCTCTGAAGGGTAAAACGACCACTGCCAGGAGTAGAACACACAATCATGTATAGAATCACCTAACACTATTGCTAGCCAAGATGTACCTATGGTAGGGTTGCCACCTCTTCAAATGACCAATGTGGGACATAGATCAGATGTCTGCAGGCCAACACATACACCTGGCCAGTACAAAAATCAGAACTTCACTGTTTTGCCTTGATAAAAGCTTATTCTTGTAATGTTTACTTACTTATTCTGTTTCTATAACATATAGGTAGTTCAGATACAGAATAACTGTTTTATGCAACTATTACATAAACTATAGGAAATAAGTATGTCCTAAAATCTCAGGACATTTGCCATGTTTACAAATAGTTTGCAGGACACAACTGCCCAAAGAGGGACTGTCCCTCGCAAAGTGGGACAGCTGGTAACCCTAACCTATGGCAGGTGTGTAATGTGACAGGTACAGACACAAACGTGCGGAGTCCAGGAAACATTATACACCGACAAGTACACAATGAAAGGTGTAGCTTGCCTGTCACTTTCCCTGTCAGATGTATATATACATATATATATATATATATATATATATATATATATATATATATATATATATATAAATATATATATATATATATATATATATGTATATATATATATGTGTGTGTGTACACATATATACATATATATAATACAGATAGAAACGGCGATAGAGTGATATATGTTGATATATACGGATTGAACGATATCTGCAATTATATATAGATAGATCAACGACATTCATAACACCTTGGAGGTACAAATAAATAGGATACTGCCAACTATGGAATGTGTAACCACGAGGCTGAAAGACCGAAAGAACACAGTACTGGAACAGTACAACCGCGAGTAATAGTATGACAATATGAAGGGACATGTAGTTACCGCTGCCGGTGTTGCGGTCCATGTAGGTACTGTGTTCAACTGTGTTTGTGAGTGCCGTAGTCTGTGTGTGTGTGTGTCCTGACATAAAACATTACAAAGGGCAAATGTCCGAGATTGTAGGACATTAATATGTCCCATATATTATGTAATAGTTGCATTAAATAGTTATGCCTGTATGTAAGAAACGTAAATGTCACATGCAATATGATAAGTAGCCAAAGTCCCACAACAATAGGGATGTATTGAGGATAAAAGTATGTGCTATCCTGTGTACTGACCGTGGCTATGTGTCGGCCTGTAAACACCGCTGTGTGTCCCGCAAGTGTCAAACAATGGCCATATGAAAAGGTGGCAACCCATGGCAAAGAGATTCTGTTACCAACACAACCACAATGACTGCAAATATCTGGGACAGAAATACATGGGATAGCTGTCATTTAGACATATCCCTTTACATATCGCTGCAATTCCGGAGGTATGGAAGTATCAACCTCACCTGCATACTATATAGAAACCAATTAACAATGGCCCAATGTAAAATCCCGTAACATAAGTCTACTAACTGATAGCTCTTTAATTAGGGACGGAGCCCACACACATATATATGGAATATGTAGAAATGCAAGCCCCACAAACCTGTATATGCTACATCCCCCACACTAGAAACTAAAGCAATACAGACTGTAATAACAGCACAAACATCCAGTCAGTCAATTACATCTGCAGAACCGTCAACATACCTTGTGCGAGACACAATTAAAGGCGCCATGCAAAATTGTAGCCATTGTATAATGGAACAAACAGTGGTGTTACAGGTTTTGTTTGCAATAGTCCGTTATCAGATGTTTGGGATGACAGGTACACCCACATGTTGAACCACATACTCTAGCTGTCACACACAATCCACGGGGGACATGAATCCAAAGTATACTTGTCTCTACACATAGCAGTTGCAATTACACACAACAAAACACAATACAGGCTGTCTCCCCGAAGGTAGGGCAAATGGGCAACGCCCAAGTGGAGAATTCAATTATACCCCACCGTTGCCATGTAATTGGAGAATGGAGTAGCTGCACAGCTGATGTGCAAGTAATTAGTCACTCAGGAACACCAACTGGCGGCAGGAAACCACATGTTACAGGTATTGACATATATAAGGATGACTTGCCAGACATTCAAACCGTATGTTCATACCATATACCTGTTTAAGCAGTGTGAGAGAGATAGAGATGAAAGTCCACAATGATAACAAGGTATGTAGAACACTCGGTATGTAGGTTTATGTATAGCGTGTTTTGTATTAATTATTTACTGTATGTATAGCCTGGTTTGCATTAATTAAAAGTGTCCGCAATGCATAAAGTGGGAAAAGGTATTTATGTAATGATGTCTTGCTGAGCACACTAATGCTTTTAGAAACTGTGCATCCAACAGTGGGCCACAAGGTACACATCACAGACACTACAAGGGATGCTACATGAAGGCTTTAAACAGAACAATTCCATACAACTCGCCGTCAGTGGTAGGGTATGTCCAACAAGTACACGACCTAGCAGGGGATAGTATATGTTGATATACTGTCACAGTAGGCACGTGTATGGGCATATAACAACAATGACATGTCTAAGGTGGTCCCGCTATGCAAGTATGCTTTGCATTATGGGATACTATGTAAAATATGTGTAATGTATAGTATTGTAGGTAGATATGTCAGATATTCTACACAGCATAACAGGCATATCATGCATACCAAAGGTATCGTCTATTGGCATGTACAATAACAGGATACATATGGCTTGTAGGCACAGGACATTGTAATAGCATGATAGCTAATCTAAATGGAAGAGCTACCAAGTAACCATGCACAAAGGACATGTAATAGCTTCACAGGTTCATAGTGGGGTACTATGCAATCTGGCAAGTGTATGTGTAAGCACAACTACAGTGTTCACACCAGTAGCACCTCTCTAGGGTAGTGTCCTGTGAACAGCAGATCATTGTGTTACCTGCACCTCTGCACAGTACAGCCACTGCAGTGATCCCTGGCGTACATGTGTCTCCCAACCACCAAGGGAGGTTTCACATGAACAGTGCTACTGAGTGTCCCTGCGTGATGTACATAGGACTCATGTTCCAAAGCATGGTGAGTGTCCGGTTTGGGAATGTAACCCACAAACACATCTCACTCATCGTTGCGTGTGTGCACATATCCATGAGCATGTTGCTCACAGTGGCTTTTGCTTATGTCATGTATGTGGAGTATATCCATTAATATTGTTGTGAACATGGGCCCTGTCTGTTCAGCAGAGGTCGCCCCTGAGTATGTAGTATGCAAATGTATACAGATGTGGTGTCCATAGTTCAGCCACATACTTTAACTGTTGGAGCTCAATAAATGTCATGGCGTGTTAATGTTGTGGTATGTAAAGCTGTAGCTGTTGTGTAAGGTACACCCTAAACAGGGTGGTGTACCCTTGAATGTGTGTAGAAGTCTTGAGTTCAGAGGTACAATGGGTGCCTATGTAGCAGCTACACACCCAGTACAGATAAGTGTGGCCACGTAGAAGGATATCCACGCCACAGTGGCAATATGGTAACCACAGGAGTGGGTGCGACATACTTGTGTACTACGAACATGTACAATGTGACATGTATGTAGGGGACTACCACTTATGTGATAGTCAGTGGGTGAATGGTGTAATGCAAAGGTGATGTTCATGCACCTTGTGTCATGCAGCTTGAGGCCATGATATTCATATCAGGTATATGTCACAGTGACACCCGTATGGATGGAGTCAGTATCAGCTGGTGGATCAATCATGGCACTTTGTATGCAGGGGTTTGTAAAGCTAGGCAGGGAAAGTCCCTCTATGCTAGCCTGTACCTCAGGGAAGCATATACTGAACATGAGGGGCCATATGACTGAGGACTGTGGTATACCAAATGTAACTGAAATGCAGTAGGTACTATGGTATGCTACCCTCATTGTGTGTGTCCTGTCCATGAGCCACATTGCATAACATCCTGAGACATAGGGTATGATGTGCAGGTGGATGTGTATGTTGTCAATACCAGAATGGAGAATGGTGCTGAAAGGCAATGAGAGGACAATGTAGGATGTGTGGACCCCCGTACCATCATCAACTACCCTGGTAACTGTATGAAAAGAGCCCACCAGGTGCAGGGGCAATGCTCTGGCCCTAACAAGTCCAACACGGGTGGCATCAAAGGACCAGAGCCCAACAATGTCTCTGTGAATGACGTCCATGATGATGTGCCCCATAGCCATGCAGAACAGTCCAGTCAGGTGTGTAGGACTATAGTCCCACTCGTGCATTGTGGTGCCACCAGTGTGGAGTGTGATAACTGTTGCTGTGTGCCATTCAGGGGCCACAATGTCTGATACAAGGCTATTACTGAATATGGTGGCTTAGTGGGGAGACATGTCATTCAGAGGTTTGTGGACACCACAGCCTGGGACTTTGGAAGGTGACACGGGGCCAGTGTCCCAGGACATATAGAGTGCAGGTTAGTACTGTGTAGGTGTGACTGCAGGGACACTGCAATGTTCCTGCATGGATTGTGGCCCTGTAGTGAGTGAGAGGGTGTAATGTTAGCATTGAATCCATCCGCCAGCATGTTGCCAACATCACTTGGGTCTGTAATGTTCCTGAGTGACTGTTGTATGTGAGAGCAGATGTGGGTATTGCCATTGACTACTGACATACCACCATAATGCCTTGTGGTACACCCCGGAATGTGTCGCAGTAATGTTTACGTAGCTAGTCTTAGAGTATGTGATGAGGGATCCTGTGGCCCTACTAAGGCTGACCAGTGAGCTACCCAACCCATGGGATTGTACACCACTGTGCAACAGCCTCCACCTATTGTTGTACATTATGTCCATCTAACTTGACCACGAGAGTGGCGTCTGTTATCTGGTGTGTACCATCATGGCTCTGTGTGGAATAGCATGATCCATGCAGTCGTGTATATGCTAATGAAGTGCACTGGGGTATGTTTCAGTGTTTGTATGTGCATTGTCCATCTGCACGGGTGTCATGATGTCAACAACTGCTGTCATAAGACGTCTGTAGTAGGTGTTGTAGTACTCATGTACTGTGTATGCCGTGAAGGGTGTGGTGCCGGGATGTGGCTAACAAGGGTGATTAGCATATGTTTGGAATCCACCAATGAGGGGATAACCCCAGGTGTGGAACACCAGTCACATGTTGGTAGTGTTCATGTCAAGGATAATGTTGGTCTTGGAGGTGTTGTGTATGGGTTCATCCAGCCGAGTGGAGGTTATGACTCATGGATGAGTCGGTACATGAGTGGCTATCCCAGTTAAATGTGGGGTAGTGTCAGTCACACATCAGTAGTAGCTGTCTGAGCCCTACTGTCCAGTACACCAACAAATGAGGTCTGGTAACCGTGGGGTATGTTGTTGAATCTGTAGCTTGTTACAATGTGTATAGCAGTTCCGGACACAGTTAGTTGCACGTGGAGCACCTCTGATGCATTGTGCTAAGTAACTAGCCAGGATGTGTGTACAACATAGTGGGAAATGGGAACACCTCAGCTGTGGGTGTGCCGGTCCAGGTATTTGCCTGAAAGGTATGGTCTGTCTATAACCTGTCATTGCAGTTGTGCTCTGCAGAGCCTAGAGGCAGGTCACAGTCACTGCAGAGATATTGGAGTGGTGCATTATAAGGTGTGCCTTGCCTGCGTGCGTCACAGAGGAAGATGCAAGCATTGTGTCACATGACCCCATGTCTTGCTTGCCAGTTCCCGTTCTGCCGGTGACTGTTATTGGAAACTGTGCAAGACAGGCGGTATAGAAGCAGCAAGAGCCTTACATGTGATCTGTACTCTCAGGGCTGACAGGTGCAAGTCATCTGTGCCAAAGCATTGTGTTTGACCAGGTCAGTCAAAGCGGACAGATACCAGATGCCTGTGGAATGACAGCAGAAGCATACGCAACTGTTGAAGTGACGCAGTCAGTCATTGTACAGTGGTATCAGGTCAGGAGGAATGCATAATGCTCTCCAGGGCTTGGCCCACACCTTCAGGGCTACAAGACTGATGAGCTATTGCATGTCCCTGCACACGTAGTTTGTGAAGTGGCATCTCAGAGCAGTCACACTAACATGGAGAATGACAGTCACATCGTACCTGGTGAGGTGTGGCATGGGTGCATAGGTTATGTTGCAGAACCAGTTACCTGACAGCAAGACGTAAGCGACTATCACCTTGTGTAGCCTGCTGTGTAGAACTGCAGTGTGACCGCCTACAGAGTCACCTATGACTGGTGTATTGTGTATGTTATAACACCCTATTGGCTGTATGTGATGGACACACATGAGTCTGTGGGCTATAAGTCGGTGATGTTGTGTTCCATGATGGGGCTGCCTCTGGTGCCTACGCAGAATATGGAGAGGTACTGCACAAGCTGTCCTCGTATGTGTGGCCTGTGGTGGAGATCATGTGAGACTATGTGATGTGTGGGGGGTGTTGCGAATGTTACACTTCCCAACATGACTGTCAGGTGCAGTCAGGGTTGGTGACAGTATTACCCGCAGCAGGGCTGCATAAGTGCATCCACCACAGGCTGTAGTGTCATATGTTGGGAGGCAAGCATTGAATGTGTACATGAGACAATTGCTCTATTGCCACATGTACGGCATATCCATCATATAGACAGGCAATAGCACTGGTACGTGACAGTTGGACATGCCTGTATATACAACCATGTCTCACAGGATATGTGAGTTACATTTGTACAACAGCTGTTGTACCATAAGCAAGCTGGAAATTTTAGGGCAGCCAGTGTACCTGTGGGAAATGGTGTGGAATGGGTGCTATAGTAATCAGTAGCTCATGACATGCTCACAAGTTCTGAACAAGTGCCTAGCTTGAACATACAATACAGATAGGGTGTTAGATAATATCAACCCACAAGTGGTGATGACAGTCATAATGAGTGGCACCGCACTATAACCCTGCTGTGTATGGTGTGCATGCCCATGAACCATTATCACTGTAGATGTTAGCAGTACAGATGTACAAGACAGTACGGATGTTTGATTACAAATACCTTTGTATGTCATAGGGGTGTTCTACCAGTGGCCTGTTGACAGACTCACAACTACAAAAGGTGCCAGAGTGACATGTGCATATCACACCAGTGCCAGCTACAGTAGAACAGGGTTAATGTGTTGTACTCCACCCTCATTGTAGCCCATACCACACACACAAATGTTAGGCATCTGTGTATGTAAGGATGTGAATGGCCATGACCTATGAGCAATAGCTGTGTCAGTGTTGTGAGCAACATACAGAATGGGCTGTGTGGGTGAGGTGTGTGACATATGTGCACATTCTGATGGATGATATCAGCAGTGTCACCGCTAGGTGAACATCCCTGTACCCATTAACTACCACCTAGGCTGTGGTCAACATTATGGACACTGTGTAAGGGATGGTGCTGTGCAGTACACCTCCCTGACTTGGTGACATCTCCAGGCCCCATAGGTAGTCATACGAGGTACCCATGTCATGACAGGGTGCCATCCATGAGCACGGAGATCATTGGGCAGGCATATACAGCACTGGGGTGACCAATATTGGATCACATATCACCTTTAAGGGGTAATGGCCATGCGTGGATGGGCGATACCAGCCTTCACAATCCTCACCTCCACTTTGCAGCATGCTGTCTACCTTGCATAAAGACATTTGCTGCACCATGATGATGGGCATGCTACATGTCCATATCCTGATCTGAAAGACATACGTCATGGACAGCCACCGTCTTAATACTAGGATCGCCACACGCTGGACAGATCCCTGTGCCATACATGTGACATACTCCCGCCATACCATGCTACCCTGTCCATCAAAGCTGCACATGTCATCCCAGTCATACATGGTGTGATGGCCGCATGGTAGATGTAGTATCAACTGTCTGGATCAGTAATGTGGCATTGATGCACCTCACGGTGGCATAATGGCTGTCAGTTACAGCTAGGAAACCTTGCCCGTACATGCTATGGTTGATAACCATCCCTGCGAATGACATCCGACTAGCCATTGTCCCATGTCTATCACATGTGCAACACAGGCGATCCGTGGCAGGATGTTGAACAGCTGTACAGTGCTGTGCAGATGTATATGGCAAAACACATGCATGTACAGGTTTCCATGTGTATGTGTGCATTGTCACTGCTCAAGTCCATTAAGGCTGTGACTGTGTTGATATGTAACATATACACAGCATCAAGGTCAACAGCATTATCGTGGACACATCCAGGCATGTGCAGATAGGTAAGAACACCAGTGCAGGCAAGCAGACATGCCCACATCAAGACAGCATTCACATGGAGTATGAACACTGTAATGAGGTGACACATATATATGGTGATGATATCCAATGCATAACGGGTGTTACATGTGTGTGACACAAACACGTCAGTCATGTCAGTGTCATGATGATTTGCAAAGATAACTGTGCAGATGTACTAGATGTCATAGAAATGTATGTGCAGCAGTATCTCTGTACATCTCTGAAACTGTGACCTGTCACCATCATTATGTTTTACAGATAATGCCACGTACACGCCTTCCAGCGTACATCTGCCAGGAGGATGATGTCCTCATCCCGTACCTCCATGAGAACTATGAAGTGTTGTTCAGCCATGTGCCACAGCATGCCCAGCAGCAGGACGACCTATGGCAGGATCTTCGCAGGAGGGTGAATGATGTGGGTGGCCATAACCACACCTACCAGCAGGTGCGCAGACACTGCATGGACCTGATACGACATGCAAAACAGCGTGCCACTGCAATCATCATGGAACAAGGTGGAACAGGTGGTGGGCCACCAACCCAGCCCCCACTCATACACACTGAGTAGTGACTGGCCAGTCTGGGGACACCCTCAGAACAGCATCCACAAACACTATCTGCCATCGTGGAGGTGGGTGTCTCCCAACCAATGAGCCTGGAGTTTCCTGGTAAGTCAGTACTGCACATATGGCTACTATATCCCATTTATGTGCATGTGTCACTGTACATTATGTAATGTAACAACATATACATGGTATGTGGACACACATGCTGCATACTACAGTATGCTACCCTGTGTATGCACACATGTGTATACTATATGCTATTGTACAGGTGAATGTGTTAACATGCACAGTGTATCCTGTGGCTGTCATACAGTCATGGATAATGTTCATACTGCTGTGTCACCCCTATACAGGTATCTCTGGCATGCCGCACAGACACGAGTCCATTGCAGGTGAGGCTGTCATCAGTATCAGACATGTAAAAGCATAGATCTATTCGCCATGTGGCCAGTTAACACTTGTACACTTGATGTTCGTTCCATTCAAGATATACAGGTCGTGTCACCCATCATTCACACAGGCCACCCATGTGCAATATATACAAATGAAATAATACACCGACATGAAACCAGAGTATTTGTCATCGCTACATGTGTGGTCAGCTGTGCATACAACAGTGGAGGTGTTCTACAATGGAGGCATATGTACTATACATTGGAACAACACGTGGTACGCAAACAGTACCACACAGTGAGCTGTGATATGGGCAGCCCACAGGAGTCACCATTGTGTTATATGCCCCTGCAATGGGTGCACACATTGTGATGTGCCATCTGACATGTCCCAGACACGTAGTGTATTGGCTACAATAATGTCACACTATCCCATAACCCATACCCCACATACAACCTGTTGTCTGCATAGCCCTGTGGATGGTGACATATCTGACATATATGGGTGTATGTCATATGGGACAACATAGACATGTGTGATAGATGGCCATCACACATATTTGTCCAACACGTGCACACATGGCCATGTGGGATGGCCAGAGATACATAGCCACACAGTAGATGTGATGTGTATACACCCTGTTTCACATTGTCCACACATGGTCCAATTATAGCCTTAGTTGACTGATTATACAGTTGATGTGGTACACTGGACATCCTAAAAGCCTGTGCACAGCCAGTGGAGGTGTCACTGACGTCTGTCATATAAGATGTGTTGAACATCACACCTGGGTCATAGCATGACAGTAGTCACCTCTACAGCTTCCTCAGACATTGACACCACATCAGGCCACAGATACTGTACATTTCCCTTGCTGCTGTAGGACATCACCATTAGCTGTGCACCTCGTGTGTGTGGTACAGCAATGTCATGTTGGACATGGTGAATTGACAAGTCCGCTATGTGTGGACATGGTTGCCAGACAGCTAAGACTCTGTAGTTGTTGTGCAGGGGTGTCATCTGTAGGTCCTCCAGTGACATGTCACATGACACAGCATGGTTTGGTGTGTACACACCTCAGCATCGTGGGTCACAATCCACAGTTATGTCATGGGTATGCATACAGTTATGGCTATGCAAAGTGTACATATTATGCACTGTATAGCAATATAGATGCCTCATGATACCATGCAATGGCACAGTGTCTGTACTTCACACTGTAGAGCAATGTAGATGGCTCACACTACCCTTCCATGCACATGCACATTTGCTAAACATGCATTCTATCTGTAGGGCATACAGACAACACCACAATGTGATGGCCATTACAATGCTGTACATGTCAGGACACCATTGTGTCAGACATGTATGCATGTTAATGCACACGTCAGGAGATTACATGTCAAGGTCACGTCAGCCATGTGTACTGTTATCCTGTTCTGGTCCACATGGTGTATCACGGGGATGCATGCATACTACCATGATTGTGTGAACTGCATGGCTACTGATATGACACCTGCTTGCTGTATTGTGCACCCCAGAGGTATGCTTACTAACACTATTAATACCTGTGCTGCATGCCATCTGCTGTATCACAGGCATGCTGCATACCATCTGTCAAATTACATGCATGGTGTGTGTGTGTGTGTGTGTGTGTGTGTGTGTGTGTGTGTGTGTGTGTGTGTGTGTGTGTGTCTGTCTGTGTGTGTGTCTGTGTGTGTGTGTCTGTGTGTGTGTCTGTGTGTGTGTGTGTGTCTCTGTCTATTGTAATTTAGAGTCTTTCTTTGCATTCACAGGTGATGTAGGTGCGTTACCCTCCTGCGGTCCATCTGATGTTAGTGTCCCCACAGATACTAGCAGTGATGAACATATGCATGAGGTACAGGCAAGGTTGTCAGGGGCTGAATCTGTGCCAATGGTTGCCATCCCAGCTATTTCCCCCTCTTCCCCGCACACAGTTCTGCTGCCAACACATACCGCATCACCAGTAGCCACAGAGGAAGGACAGTCAGCGTCTGTTAGCATGGAACAGGAACGTGTGGTGGCTACAGAAGGTGTGTTTCCACACCATGGTGTCAGTGTAATGTCTGCAGATGTGCCACACAGGCATGTGGCCGGTGCTGCTCATAGGAGGACCTCTGGCAGACATGCACCTGCAGGACAGAGCGCAGCTGCTGGTATCACCAGATGCATGTTCCAAACTGTAATGTCGGCACAGGCATGTGCTGAACGGCAGAACAGAGAAGGACAGAGGCTGCAGAGGGCTGCTATCCTTACCCTAAATGACAACATCCAGGCATTGGCAAATGCTCAAAAGCAGATTGTTGATGTTCTGGACAGGCGATTGGGTGACATGGTCTGAATCCTTGACCATGACATGGCAATCTGCGAGCGTGAGCTGTCTGTGCTGGAAATCTGGTAGGAGTGAGGCATAGGCCACGTGGACATAGGCCAGCTACATCACCTAGTGCAGGTCAATGTGAGCATGCCACCTCACATGCCCGCTCCCATAGTTCCGGTAGCAGTAGCAGTGCAGCTGGTGCTGTGCTGTCCACACCAGGACACAGCAGACCACGTAGACGTGGCCCTGGATCTTCCCAGTGGGGACACGGTTCCAGTGGACATGTGTCATTGGACAGTAGCCAATCTGTACCTCCTCCTGGTAGTGCCCGTGCAACCCCTGGCAGGCACAGGTCACGTGGCCATGGCTGGACACAGTGAGCTGTACAACCTGGTCTGTACAATCTGGAGCTGTCAATAATACCCCTGTGTAGACCTCACAAAAGGCAGAACTGTGTGCACACATACACGCACACAGCAAACACATCTGTAGGGCACCACAACACCCACATGCATACTGAACAGACATGTCCAATCATATCACCAGCCCTTACCCACACACATGATATCACCCATTGATGCAGCCTAAGCCCCTGGCACACATTATCACCCTGTGCATATGATGAAGCATGCGCCACATCCCTGTCATCCACACCATCGGTGCAGGGACATGCTCAAATGGTCTGATGCACAGGGTGAACAGAATAGTGAGATGTGTATATTACATTAGTTGTGTACGACTAGTGAGGGAAGTGTATATTACGTTAGTTGTGTAAGAATGGTGAGAGACGTGTATATTACATTGGTTGTGTACTGTTGACACACACCAGACATACCATGTAGTACAGGTGTAGCATGCATTGTTATATGTGCACAACCATGTAGTACAGGTGTAGCATGCATTGTTATATGTTCACAGTATGTGTCTCGGTAACAACAGTAACAGAATGTTGGTAATGATGCCCAGGTTCCCTCCTTCTGGTCTACATGCATGTGTCTACAGGTAGCAGTGTTTGCAGTCTCCCATGTGTAACTGTGGAGTACTCACAGGCACGTATGGCAATCTCAGCATGCTATACATAGCCTTAACTGGACAGCTGGAAAGTCTAACATACCACAGATGTCCACACATATACTGATCCAGCAGCCTGTGTGCAGTTTAATAGGCTACAGTGGCTAGAAACGTGACATCCATATCAGGTCACATCACAGGTATGTTGACATGGTGCAGGGGTTGTACACAGTTGTACATACTGGACAATGATAACGTTAGAGGCCACTTGATAGCATGAGGTCTCACTGTGTAGCTGTAATACCCTGTCACAGTACAGGAACATGCCCACACTCACTGGGTCGACAACACTATAACGCACACCCCATAGTGTTGAGGTACATCTGCTATATGATAATACGTCTGACAGACATGCAGCAGTATTGGCCGCATTATGTGTACCAACGCTATGTCTGGCAATTGTGCTGCTATATGCACACGGGAGGATGTAAGTGTTACAGGTGTCGAGTGACGTATAGTCGGTAACACCTGGCCGCTGTGTAGATTTTATGTCTTCACCATCAGGTAACAGTAACATAGCATACTGTTTGCACATGTAATGGTATGATGGCGTGTGACACACCTGTGAGCCATACCCGGCGAACATCCATCTACACAGGTGGATCACCACTTTACGTACACACATCCATCCATACCTGATGTACATCCTACCGTACTGTCAGTATGTCACCACATACAGGTGTCAATGATGGGGCTGCATTGCAACTGCATGTTGTAGTTCGGCACAGATGAGTTACTTACATCAGCTACTGCACATGCATAGCAGCTGAATACACAGTACAGTGTGTACATGTGTGTTGATCCTACATGCCTGTCATGTAGCCATGTTTATATGCATTGCAATCGGTGGACATGTGTGTTGACATACATAACACATGGACTGTTGTATGATATGATGGGTGTCTAGTACAGAGGGAAATGTGTCCTCGGTCAACATTGCTACCTCGTGTACTGTTGGCATTCAACAGTCATGGACCCACCTCCCATTTGCGTGCGTATGATTTCTGTAGCCACTTGTCTGCATGGTGGACAGCAAAAGCTATGCTATGTACATATGTGTTGTGTGTGTGGTCCATGCACATATCCACTGCAATTACATGTATGACATATCCGAACATGTGTGTTCGTTGGTATACAGCGACAGTCATCTGTCACAGCTGTGTAAGACCCAGGGCCCCTATTATGTGTAGAGCCAACCTGGTTATGTACAGTGGTATCATTGCAATGCATAACACATGATGGAACCCTGTCGGTACATGTGTAGTCTGCACAGTTGCTGTACACCTATGTACAGTCCACTGGTCATGCATTACACGGTGTAGTGTTGATGTATTGCTGGTCCAATGACATGGTGGTGTCTGAGGGCTACATTGTAGACTGCGGTGTGTACCTCTGTGATCTGCACCTGAGACATCTGTGATGGCTCCTGAGTGTGTACTGGTCAATACATGTGAGTGGCCGTCATGTACGTGGGGACAGTAATACCATACTGTGTGTGTGAGCATGCCCAGTACGCCGTTGTGTAGTTGGACACACAGTACATTCCAAACTGCGCCCTTACATGTTTAGAATACGTGTGCATGCAAGATGGCCCTTTGCAGTTAAGTGTGTGAGCATGCCCAGTACGCCGTTGTGTAGTTGGACACACAGTACATTCCAAACTGCGCCCTTACGTGTTTAGAATCCGTGTGCATGCAAGATGGCCCTTTGCAACTGCTAAGTGTGTGAGCATGCCCAGTACGCCGTTGTGTAGTTAGACACACAGTACATTCCAAACTGCGCCCTTACGTGTTTTGAATCCGTGTGCATGCAAGACTGCCCTTTGCAACTGCTAAGTGTGTGAGCATGCCCAGTACGCCATTGTGTAGATGGACATGCAGTACATTCCAAACAGAGGTGTGATACTAAGCGTGTGGGCATGGCCAGTGACACCTTGTGTCGGTGATGTGCCTCTGTGTATGGGCATGGCCATTGACATCCTGTATAGCGATGGTGGACATCCAGGCATCAGATGTCCATTTTCAACGTCATGATGGATGCCTACATTGAACACACTGGCTGACTGTCTTGCATGGTGTACTGTCTGTGGCGCGTCCCGTATCTATGCAGTGTTGTTGTAGTGCTCCGTAGATATTTAGTTGCCCCAATCACACCACTGCCATGTGTTTGTCCACGTCTACCTTGGGACAGTAATATGCTTTCAGACTGCTCACTCTCTATACATTCCCTATCGGTGTCCTTGCCTTTGTGGAAGATGTCACCCACCTAGAAGTATGCCTCTGGGAGTGCTGTGTTCAGTAATCTTGGTAGCGCGTTCTGTAAATGCGTATTGCTGTAGTGTGATAAGGTAGTTTGGTGTATGTTCAACTCCCAGCCCTGCCATGGGTGTGTGTGTGTGTGTGTGTGTGTGTGTGTGTGTGTGTGTGTGTGTGTGTGTGTCTGTGTGTGTATGTTTCCCGCTGCCTGGGACACGGTAATGCTTTTAGATGCCTCACACCACATACATTCCCTATCGGCGTCTTTGCCTTTGCGGATGATGTCACCCACCTAGAAGTATGCCTCTGGGAGTGCTGTGTTCAGTAATCTCGGTAGCGCGTTCTGTAAATGCGTATTGCTGTAGTGTGATAAGGTAGTTAGGTCTTGTGTGTATGTGTGTGTGAGAGTTTCCCGCTGCATGACAACAGTACATTGCTTTTACACTATTCACTCTCCGTAGAATCCGTACGGTGTCTTTGCCTTTGATGCTGATGCCAGTAAGCTAGATGTATGCCTGTGTGAATGCTGTGATCTAGTAATCATGGTAGCACGTTCTGTACATGCGTAATGCTGTAGTGTGATAAGTAGTTAGGTCTGTGTTCTGATCCCAACCCTGCCAAGTGTGTGTGTGTGTGTGTGTGTGTGTGTGTGTGTGTGTGTGTGTGTGTGTGTGTGTGTGTGTGTGTATATCTATTTATATATATGTAATGTAGATAGATATTGATATGTATGTGGATATTTGCACTGTTGAATGTGCTGCATTATCTGTATGTGAACACCTTTGATGTATGTAAATCTGCTATGGCTCTGTGATAGTGCACATACTGTGTGCTGTAGTGACCCTGGGTTATAGTTGTGTAGTGACCAGTTATTCTGTTGCTGGGTATTACAAGGGACATTGACAACAATGATAGTACAGCACCTTTAAACGGTCGTGTGCACATCTCAGCAATAGTCAGCAGTGGTTATTACTTTGGAGGACAAGTATGGCTCATATAACTATGCATTACCTGACACTACTATGCAAATCAGGTTAAGATTACTAACTCCCGTTTATCCACAGGTTGTGATACAGATCTCAAGAATGTATGTGTATACATTGACAGGTGTAGGACTGGAATATTGTTGAATGCATGCAGGGGAGTCCATGGCCAGTAAGGGCTATCTGTACAGCCTGACAGGTACGGTCTGTGACTGTCCCACAACCTCCTGTATATGCATGACACATGCTGAAACTGTGTACATGAAGACACACACACATGAAACAAACAGCTAGGGCTAACACATACACACACACATTGCATAAACGTTGGGCCATGCAAACACTGTTGTCCCTCACACACACATACTTACATGTTGACTGGATGGCTCAATGACAGGCTCTGGAAAAGAAACACCATACCCTGTGCATATGATGACACCTGTGCCACCACCTGTAATGTGTAACATAGATGCAGGAACAGACTAACATCGTGCTGATGCTCAGGGTGGCTTTATAGCACTGTATTAATGTTAAAATGTTGTTAACACAAAGTGTGATATCCTCCTAGGTGTATGTAAGCAGGCATGATGTATTGCAGCTATGACCATCAATATAGTATAGTTTACAGCACTGTTGATTCTGAAGATTTACTATCCATCCATGTGCCATTTGACGGACGTGTGTAGTATTGGCAGCATGTGTTTCAGAGTGTACAGTATGTGTGTGATGTGTGTAGTACAGATTTATACATGCTTACAAATGAGTGCAATGGCTTACACGACATTACACGGCCTTCAACATGCTTACACTAGCTTACTCGTTCTTCAACGCGCGCACATGGGCTGACACGCGAGCAGACATGCTTACTCGTTCTTAAAGGTGCGCACAGGCATGAACACACTGTCAGCAGGCTTGCAAGAATCTTCAGTGATATCCATGGCGTACACTGTCAGTTTCCTGACTGTACCTAGGATAAATCATAACACGCCTCTTCCACTGATGAGCAACTGACAGCAAACATGTGACACATTGCTCTCGTAGGATTACAGTGTTTTATACATACACGCTCATGATGTCACCTATCTTCTACTCTAATAGACCCCTTAACCTACTCTTCCACTGTAGTGGCTTGGCCCATATGGCATGACAAATTGTGATTCACTGTCCTCAGCCTCAATTGCATCGGATTGCCTACTAATGCTTGGTTACATCTCTGACAGAGCGCTTCCACACATAGCAACCAGTACTCAGTAGCCATCTTGTCTTCAGCTTGCCATTCACCTGCATAGCAAACTAACTGTTAATGATAATTACAATTTCTATGTGTATTTTAAATATTTCTCTTGTTTTAAAAGTGCAGCGCGTTTTCGCGCCTCTGCGCTATGCTTACACACCGAAGATCGGGGGAGAACAAACAGAGTTTTATTAATTTCAAATGGAAAATATGCCACTGTCCTTATATTTGGCCATTGGCATGCTTCTTCAACTGAATTCATCCTTTATTTGCAGCTGACATTGCTCCGTTTAGCTACTTGTAGAATGTAACTCGGTTAACATCCGAGTACATTTCTGCACATAACTCTACTCTTGCACGGACAGCTTACTGTTTCATGTATCACAGATTTACATCATTTGCATAGCTTTCACCTACAAATGGGGTAATTTGCATATCCTAACATTGTCCGTGCAACGTTCGGTTTAGGGGCTGTCTTACGCCTACAGGATATTGCTGAATAGCTCGGCAGACATCTTGCCTTGTTCTACTCTTCCTCTACTCATACACACCGGCCAAGGCTCCATGACCCCTGGCCTAAACTTTGCTGTGTGCTAATATGTCTATTTGTAGAGTATGCAAGGCTGTAGGTATGTTTTGACCTGCTACGTCTGACATTTCTACAAAGCAGCTCCCACTTTCATCATTTGTAATGGTGACAGCTTTCACCTACAAATGGGGTAATTTGCATATCCTAACATTGTCCGTGCAACGTTCGGTTTAGGGGCTGTCTTACACGCCCCTACAGGATATTGCTGAATAGCTCGGCAGACATCTTGCCTTGTTCTACTCTTCCTCTACTCATACACACCGGCCAAGGCTCCATGACCCCTGGCCTAAACTTTGCTGTGTGCTAATATGTCTATTTGTGGAGTATGCAAGGCTGTAGGTATGTTTTGACCTGCTACGTCTGACATTTCTACAAAGCAGCTCCCACTTTCATCATTTGTAATGGTGACAGCCCTATAGGTACATTTGACATGTCAATACATACCTGCAGTCAATACTAAACTGACTACTTCAGTGCTTTTCATACCTCCAGAGTTTTCTTGTAGTAGTATAATCGATAATAATGTTTCCTATATCATGTATCTGTTTCTGATACAAGATATATCATTTTATTACACCACTACACACAAGAAGAAATCACAGGCCAGATGCCATTACATTCCTTTTGCAGGACATACCCGCCAAGAGTGTTGTGTTTCTCACAAAAGCCAACAGGTGCTAATCAAAACATATTATGCTATCATCTATTATATGTGTTCGCTGGTATTTGCGCTTTCCATCAGTGGTAGAACTCACATGCAAGTGTGGGAGACTGAACACTGTATTGGGGACACTGCATAACACCCTGAGGGACACTATTAACCTTCCACATTGACTATCACAGGGCATAAGTATTCATTCACATTCTTCGAGGTACATGCTTTTGACTTATACATGTTTTGTCATTTGTCATCCCGTCTTTCTTCACACCTGTCCACCTGATATCACTAGTTCTGTACATTTATTTAGGACAGGGTTACCTTCATTCCTCTCAACTGTACACATTTTGGGTAAATGTCCCAAACTTAGACTTATAATGTTGTTCCTTTTTTGTTATTATTGTGCCTTTCTGGTAAATTAGTGGCAGGTCATTTAGGACTGTGAGGTTAGATAATAATGACAGATATTAGTAGTTTATAACTAGTAACTCTCAAAACATTCATACTAATGAATTATCCATTATTCTATCAATGTTCTTACTTTCTCAGAGGAATATTTAACATAGTCCCTATTTGTACTTATTTAAATATGCCTTTGTCCAGATGTCTTATTCTGAAAGGTTGGGAGGTATGGTTACCATCTTATTCGTACGCATGTACGTCCATGATAACCACTTACATGACACTGATATAAGTCCCTACATCTTCCCCCAATGGTTTACACTATATCCAGTGGATGGGTTCTTCATTTTTAGAAGGTATAGGCGTGTGCTATACCCACATAGGAATATTAATCACTCCCATGGGGCGGACCTAATAAATCTGTGCCAACCAACACCTGTGAACCTAGGCCCATTATTGCATACCCATGATTCCCATACCTGACACCCCTCCACAGTAGTCATAAGACATATTTAATGTGAGCGATAATAAAGTATGAAGATACTTCTAAGCACTATCCACTCTCCGCGTATTGGGACATATGTCATACATTCTGTCAACCCATGTGTTATTACCCTTGCACAAGCTACTGTTGAATGTACAGCTATATTGTAGCTGCGGATGTGACTTCCTTTGCGTCAATAATTACTGGCCGTTACCTGTAGACAACCACTTTTTGGAGTCCTGCAAAGCACACCTATATCCATGTTTAAAGAGTAGAACTTGCAGATTTGGCACACTGGCACTTTCCAGCAATGGTTTGGAAAGCAGCAGTGTATTTACCTTTCTTGCACGTCTGTATGTCTATCCATAATAGCTATGACATAACTTATTTATGTACCTGTGTTATATCTACAAGGAAAAATGTTTCTATGTTTGTTATGTATATATCGATTTATGTAATTGTGTGTGTGTGTGTGTGTGTGTGTGTATATATATATTTAAATATATATATATATATATATATATATATATATATATATATATATATATATATGTCTGTATATTCTTTATTTCATATATTTATTTAGTTTAAGTCTGTGGATATATATCTATGCACAAATATATATATCCATATGTAGATATATAAATAAACGTGTAGAAAACAGCATTCATTTGCTATGCTGTGAGTGGATTACACATGCGCAGGCGCACTTGCATATCCTTATTGTGGGTTACATATGTTTACTAAGTCTTTGTGCTTACGTGGGCTTTCTTAATTGTGACGGTACCAGTACAATATCTGTAATTCGGTTAACGGACATATGTGAAATGCACGTTCACCTTTACATATTTAAATGTCTTTACAGCACACACGCATTCATTAACTCACATGTGCTGTAGTCATAGTTGACCCAGGACTGCATTCACGTTGGCCGGATGCTGTAACCACTATACTATTGGTGTTCTGACTCATTTATATGCATACCCATAGTACATAGCTACATTAACATACCCCTCACCGCTTCACTTACAACACAGGCATCCATTCTCCTGCTGGGAAAAACGCGGTACTACATATTACACATTCCCTATTCCCTACTGCTCTGGACCCAAGCTGCATATTTAATCACTCCAAGGATATGCAGAACTCCAAGGCTTATAGTCCTGGCACATACAAGTCTTTGATTGTCAGGGTGTTCCTGTGGTGATCTGGGTTTAGGCTTGTCCACCTGGTGAACAGAACTGCCCTGACCGAGTTCAAATGCCAGATGAAGCACATGGACAGAATCTGTCCATTTTATAGAGGTTTACCTGTGTTTACAGACACAGGTCTTTCGGCACCTGTCTGCAGCTTTTTATGTTGGCAATACATAATATGGGTGGGGGTGGTTAGAATACATAATCCACGGTGTGGGGTGTTCCCATTCACATTTGACTATTTCCTGTATGGATTCATACGAGGATTATTATTTTGGACATGAATTAACTACAAGTATGCAGTGGTATAGTAAACAAATGTGAAGGTTTGTTACTGTAAATATGTACAGACCTCTGTAATACACTGTTGTTTTCTGGCAAATCAGTAGCAAGTCATTACAGACTGAAGTCAGAACATAATGACAGACAGTTCAGTTTCAGACTTCATACTCTTCAGGAAATTAATGACAATGTACAAACTGTTATTCTATCAACTTTCTCAGTTTTTTTACAAATTGTCCATACTTTTGGGCCTTTGTCCCACTTTTATTCATGGCTTTGTCCAGATATCTTGCTCTCAGAGGTTGACAGGTATGGTCGGTCACACCTACACACACATTATGTGTCCCTCACACAGTAGAGCAGGGTTATCCTGTTTACATCAGTGCCTTTATCACACTTATACTATTTGCCACTATGCGAATGTGTGCAATATATTTCCGCTTTTTCGTGTCGGGACACGTGCGTCACGGGCAAGTGTTTGATCCTGGGTAGTAGGTTATGCATGACCACTTAGGGCTGGACAGTGTCATACACCTCTAATGCACATTCCAACATCTGTCCAGATATCTACAGGACTGGACTTTGTGTCTTCCGTTCTAATGTTTACACAGGTTACGTATTCCATGAGGGATATCCAAAAATTGTACCGCTCCACAACAAGAGGTATATCGAACATCGTTTTGGAGTTACAAAAATGTGCTGAGGTCATGTGCAATCCTGCAACCGCCTAGGGTGACACTACCTACTACATATGTGTAGTGGTCATTATGTGCAGCTGTGGCTGCACCTCACCAGTAGGCCAAGTACAGCTGGATTTGGTAGACGTTCAGGTACGGGAGTGGGTTGTGTGATGTGGAGGGGATGCTGGGTAGTCCATTATGCATCCAGGTGTGTTGCATTTGCTATGGCCAGTTCCATCCAGGTGTGTTGCATTTGTTATGGCCAGTTCCATCAGGACCAATCTGTGGGTATGTGCCGGTGACATATCTATACATTTGTATCGCACATTTCAATATCCATCTGTTTGTGGGATTGTGTTCTACAGTACGACCTGTCCTGTTGTATTGCAGCTGTTTATACATGTGTTTGTGTTTTTTCAGCTTCACCCGCTGCTCCCTCATACACCTCCGGTTCACCTATTCTGCATACGACACAGCATCGCCTTGGAGGAATGTACCATTACCCATCCACCCCACACACACAGATTCCTCACACCCCATACATCTGTGCTTTGGCTGTTGGCCCATGACACGGCCAGAGTAACAAATTGAATACCCTACATGTGTCTGGTACCTGTATGGTTGTGTGGACTACCCTGTCATGTTTGCTTTCCACATGCTATACCTCATGCACATAGGTACACACCCATACTTCTCTTTCATTACATGTTTGGTATACCCGGGTACTACCCGTTCGACTGTGACACATCCTGACAAGTTCGGCTTGGACTGCTGACTTCTGGATTTTGGTGGCCTGTTGTACTCATTGGTAGGATGCCACCTTTTCCTATGTCCAGGATGGGATATATTCCGTACACATATCCGACTGTAGTGGACAACACCTCCCCACAGTCGATGGTAGGGTTGCCACCTTTGCAATTGGCCAAAGTGGGACATTTTTGGTACACACATCACATTTTACAGGCCAACACATACCCATGGTCAGTACACAGGATAGAACTTAGACTTCTTGCCTATATAAAAGCTTATTCTTGTAGCAGTTCAGTTGCTTATTCTGTTTCTTATAACATTTATGTAATTTAGATACAGAAAACCTGTTTAATGCAACTATTACATAACATATAGGGAATAATTTTGTCCTATAATCTCAGGACATTTGCCATTGTTACAGGTTTTTGTCAGGACACAACTGCCCAAAGAGGGACTGTCACTCGCAAAGTGGGACAGGTGGTAATCCTAGTCAATGGTATGGATAATACTGTTCCTTTCAGCCTACATGTGTCCTTATTGTTGTGGGATTTGCATGCTCCTTCTGTTTCGTTTACATGCTTATTCTATTTCCTATAACATTTGGTATGTGAAATACGGACATATCTTTTGTATGTGACTATTACATGCCTTGTGGGATATAATTCGGACATATGGTTGCCAGATATCTACATTTCTCATGTATTTTGTTATGGACACATCTGCCCAGCTGTGTACCCGCCCTCACATTATGGGTCAGCTGGTGACCCTCACCATTGGGCTGGATGTACCTACTGGTGGATCGCTAACATATGATGCATTTCACTTCCACTTGGTATGGCTATCTACACTGTGTTGGACTACAACCACACGGTCTTCCATGTCATTTGTTCGCGGGATAGGGACCCGTTATTCCCTACCGTGCATTTCTGTTTGCTTCGTCACTTTGTGTTCGCAGGTACTTTCTTGCATGCTTTGCATACATTTCAGTATCCAGGGACACTGACATGGTTACTATCTTGCAACTTGTTATATGCAAGCATTTTAGGTTGCACATTGACAGCTGCCGTTTCCACGCCTCCGTGTGGCACTTCGACATGCCCTATGCACTCGCGCTCCTTTCCTGTGCACATGGCTGTGTCGGCAGCGTGCCTTCATTACTATGCATTTGGCGCTACTGCGCCATCCTCATGCCGCACGGTCGGAGCAAGCCTAACGCCGGCCTTGCACCAAGCTTCATGAATCCCGGGGAGTGACAGAATGTTTTCCTAAAGAAATAGCTGAAGCTAAAAAAGGAGGTTTTCTGGCTTAAGGAGACTCCTTTTGCTAAAGGATATAAAATCCTGTCTTATATTTATGTCAGTATTAAATGTCATGTAGGAAGGGGTGAGCTTGACTTTCATTCTACTAAAGACAATAAAGTGAAATTTAAGATATGTAAGGTGACCAGTGTTTGAGAAGAACTTGCAAAATGGACAAGGATCACCTACCTAAGTACTGTAATCCAATCCATCACTAATGACAGAAAGGCTATGTCCGACTGTTTTAGGTTGTAATAATTATTTGGAAAAAATGGCAGAGGGTATAAAACTGCTCTATTGTATGGATTTTTTTCTCTTTGTGTACAATAATGTCTTCTAAATGGTCTTTGATAAGCAGCCAGCTCTTTCTTTTTTATTCAGTTTTGTTTTTGGCAGTCTGTTTTACCTTATCCTCCTACCCACTGTTTTTCAGAAAAATGTTCTGAGCAAGAGATCTAGAAAACATACAGTTCATATTTGTAAGAATTATAATACTATTCCAAGATCCAGAAATGTTCTCAGTTGATATCAACATTGTGAAACAAAATAAGAAAAAAAGTTTATGCCTTATTTCAATAAAAGAAAGGATAAAATAATGTGTGTACAGGAAGTACATTAGAATGAACAAGTTGCTAAATGTAAAAATGAGGAATGGACTAAAAATACTGTAATAACTGCAGGTACCACTAACTCTGCAGATATACAAATAAGTGAAAATACTAATAACAATGTTTAAGTAACTCAAGGGATTTAAGGGGGTTCAAAGAAGAATTTTACTGGTTTGTATCAGTGATGCTCATATATCTTACATCATTTATTTATTATTTATTACAGCCTCACAGCAAGAGGTTCTTCTGTTCGATTCTCGGCTGGAGTGCGGAGAGTGCCTTCTGTGTGGAGTCTGCATGCCCTCCCCGTGGTTGGGTGGGCATTCGAAATACATGCGTAAATGGGCATGCCTTCATTAAAGGTTGAACGTCGAGCTGGCACCTCGGTCTTCATGAAAATCTACTGCCAATCATTTGCGGACCGGATTTCCACTGTGGCGACCCCTAACCAGGAAAAGCCGAAAGACAAACAACAGCAACAATATTTTGGTAACCAAGTAGGGAGTATTGGTCAGCAGAACATTTCCAGTGGTAACAGTTTGTTTCTAAAATGCCCTCCATTTATAGAAAGTGTACCTTCCTGGAAAACCTGAAATTTAAGTTCTATACAGTGACCTGCATGTTTGCTATGTTTATAAAAAGCATTTGTCTCTGTTTTTTCTTTATCTCTGGAATATATTCTTTTATTCTGATTTTGTAACAACTCTGTTTTACCTGCATAAAATCTGCCACACTTAAAACCAGTACCTCTGTCTCTCTTGTTACAAAATCATTAAAAAATTAAGATTTAATTGTAGTGGGACAAATAAAAACTTTTAAACTCTACACATATCTGCACATTGCACACCCATAGCATTTCTATGTATCTGTTACTTTAATTACTACCCTTTAATCAAATAATTATTTAAGACTGTTTGCCTTTCCCTATGAAAATAGTGACTTTGAAGAAATTCACTTTCTTATCTGATCATTTGACTGTAAAATGCTTCACTTCATTTTATTTCATACATGCCTTTATTGTGTGGCCCAGACTGCATAACACATATTAACAATGCTGCACATTCTTTTTACTTGTTTGATTTTTACCCATGTTGTTATAGCATGATCTCTCAACTAAATATGATTTAATTATGCCTCCCTTTAGTGAATTATTCACTTTCCTTTCTTCATTCCTCTGGATATTGCATTTCACTTAATTAGCATTTTTCATTAGCCAGTACTGTTTCTGTTAATGATGTGTTTGTAGTGTTTCTACCCATTCTCATGAACTGATCATTCAGGCCATTCCATTTAGAAAAGTAAGATTAACTGGTCATAATATGTAGTAAATCATTTTACTAGCTATTTGTCCTGGATCAAACCATACTTGTATAACGGTACATGTAGGAAGTTATTTACATAACTGTTGATGTTAACAAATGGTGTTAGTGGTGCATAACATTCCATTAAAGTTTGTATCAAGATGTCCAGTTTCTCTGATTTTCCCGTATTAATAATTAATGTATCATTAATAAAGCATCAAAAAATATCACATTACTAAAACCATGATGATTTAACAGGCAGTTTTCTTTATATGCTAAGTAAGCAAATGTACAACTCTGTGCCAAAGGGGTACCTATTGCAGAACCTTTTACCAGCAGATAATAGTCTTTGCCTTCCACAAACATGTTGTTTGTTAGTATAAATTCTGCTAACACAATTATTATTTCTGTAAAGGCTTCTGAAAAGGTTGAACATTTACATAACACAGATCACAATCTATCCAGACAATGCTCATTGCAAAAACTTCTATATGATACACTTATATCTGCTGTAATAATTAATTGTTAGATTATTTTTTTGTTTCTCTTAGGGGCTTTACATTATACACCAGTGATTTTTATTATATATAAGTTTTTCAAATGTTCTTGTAAGGGGACATGGCTATTGATCTGTAGTTTCTGTTTGATGATCCTTTGAAAGACTATGTGATTCATTCAAAGGCAGTAAGAAGTCTTTGGATGAATTTAAGGTAGTGTTGCAAACCCTTACAGTGGTTCCGGTAGTCTTGATAGGTGGGAATGCTAACTTGGATAAAGATGTAGACAGATATCCTCTCTTATAGGATGAAATTTGGTACCTGGAAAGTTATGGAATGTTTTTGCATCTTTTGCACAGTCACACAGTTTGAATGATTTACGGAATTTGAGCAGTTCTAAGGGGAGTAAATGTATGTATTTGTCAGTACAGGCAGCAATCTATGTGAGCACCGACACTTGTTTACTTTCAGGAATATTTATTGCATCAGAAGTTATGTTAGAAATCTGTAATTGTCATATTACTGATCACTTTGCATTGGTGGTAAGACATGAAAGTACTTCTCCTTGTAACAGTTTATGTAGAACAACAATAGATGTCTCACTTTTCTTGTCAGCATTTAGTGGACCAAGTCAGGGAGAATTAAAGATCTTCATATGAGAAAATGTAAATGAACCAGCCTGCTGCTTGCTCTTAAGTGTTGAAGTGCTTTTATTCTGCTATATTTATTATTGCTTGTTAGTAGCCTGATTAAATTTGTTTGTTATTCTAACCCTCTTAGTTTTGGTTTTAACACTTGGGCTTCATGCCAGTTATTTTACTTTTACAAAGGTTTTTATGGTCTACACTCTTGTGGACAAACCTTAATTAAAAAACTCTCTCCCAAGTCCATCCCAGTTTCAGAATGCTATGTCTGCACAATTCCCTTCAGTTTCTCCTGCCAGTATGATCGACTTGGGCATACCGAGACAGTGTAGCAACTGCTTCATGTTCACTGACAACCCCCTTCTCCTAGCACATAATTCTTATATTGTGAGAAATGCATCTATATCAGTAACCTGGGATCCATGCTCTCTCATGCCACAGTCAGTTCTCCTGACAAAGAGGAGTTTGCCAGCACAAACACCACACAACTCACATCATATACCCAATAACAACACACACACACACCTATATGGAGGTCCTCAATGAAAACTTACCTAAAAAGCAGAGACCTCCAAAACACGGTCACAAACATTCCACACACAACACCAAACATCACAGACAGCAAACAACACACCAGTATCTCACAAATACAGCCCATAAGGCACAACAATAAACCAAGCATACTAGTCATTGGCAACTCATTTGTGAGACATACCGATGTCCTCCTCACCAGGCTAAACAAAGAGAAGATGACGGTCAGTTGTCTGTCGGGTGCCAGAATCCACCACATCATGCATGCACTTAAGTCTCTCCACAACAGGTACAAGTATGACTCGGCCATTGCTCATGTTCATGTAAATGACTTGAGACATACTGCCCTGGACTATATGAAGAGAGACATGATTGAGCTGTCAGAGTATGTGTCCCAGGCAGGTATGACCCAAGCCCTAAGCAGCATCCTACCTTCACCAAGAATGATACCACAATACCAACAAAAAATAATTGACTTAAACTGGTGTCATTCCAAGGTGATCCAGTATCTGTCTGCATGCGATGACATGGTTGACAGGCCTCGATGTTTTGCCAGAGATGGCCTCCACTTGTTACCCTGGAAATCAGGATTCTGGCCAAAGCTCTTGCCTCCCCCATTGTGCCTTTTTCAGGCAATGTCCCAAAGACAAATCCTCCAACATACAAGATCTGTCAAAAAGCAAATTGAAGGCCATGTTACTTAATGCTAGGAGCCTTAACATGAAAATGCACTCACTGGAGGCTCTCCTCGCATTGGAAGATGATGACATCTGTGCAGTCATGGAAACTTGGTTCAAGGTTGCAGAGAGCACCCCTGCCTTACCAGGTTGCACCTCATTCCACTAAAACAGTCTGTACTGTAATTAAATGTATGGAAGAAGCAGTAGTAGAATTCAGACTCAAGAATCCAATACCAAAAATCAAAAAACAACGTTTATTGCAAACCTTTCAAGTCTCAAACACCCTTCCTCAGTGTTACTACCATGAAAATAAAAAATACAACATTTAAATAGGAGTTCTTAAAAAACACATGATTATAGCCAACCTATCACAGAATAATAATGATACCCCCATGTTACAATATACACTTTATAAGGAAGCATATGTATATGTAAAAAAGTTATATAAAATAATTAAAAAATTCATATATAAATATATATGCACATATCATAGACACATATATATATAAACATATAAAACTATAACTTTTCTGCCTGTTTTTTTTTACTAAAATGAGCTTCAAGCTAACAGCATTATTTAAACCAGGTAAAGAATCTGCCTGTACCCTAACTATCGATTCATACTCTTTAAGTTCAACAACATTGTTAATGTTACCACCCCTATTATTAACATATACTACATCAATAAGTCTAAATTTAAATTGATGTTTAAAGTTTAAAATGGAGAGTTCAAATGAAAAGATAGTTTTCTTAGATGTAGAGATAAGAAAAATAAAAGGAAGAATAGAACAGAAACTAGAGTACATAAGAAAGATGTTCAAGCAAACCGTTATGTAAATAGGTATAGTATGCATGCACCTCATGTATTAACAGGGGTACTAAGGGCACAGTTAACTAGATTAAGTAGACTTAATACAGAAGATGAGATTTTTTAGACAACAGGCAATAGATATGGTGCAAGAGTGTTATGAAAGTGGATATGATTTAGGAAAGGTGAAAGAGGTTTATGAGGAATTCTGTGATCTAAGACATAATAGTATTAAACCTATATTGTTGGATAGTAATGTACTATTAACACAGAGGAACAAAAATGATAAAATAAGGTATTTAACTACTTATAATATTAAATTATATTATAATATAAAAGCTGCTGAAGTAAAGAAAATCACAGAAAGTAATTGGACAATTTTGATGGCAATGCCTGAGTTACAACAAATTTGTGGTGATAGACCATGTTTTGCTTACAGAAATCAAAATAATTTAAAGAGAAGGTTGTGCTACAAAGACTTTAAACAAATTGGCAGCATAAAAAATGTTTTTAGTAAACCAGGTACTACAAAATATCTAAACTGCAGTTGTATGGATATTTATATAGAGAATAACATTTTCAAATATCCCACAACTAATAAAGAATATATGTTTGATTGTTCAGCAAATTGTAATACTACTAATGTTGTTTACGTAGCTACTTGTACTTCATGTTCATCATTCTGTGTTGGAAAAACGATAAGGAAAGTAAGAGAACCTATAGTTGAACATAAGTCTGATATTAGAAGAAACATCAAAATTAATGCATTAAGTAAACACATTTCTGAAAAAGGTCAAGAACATCAACTTAAATTCAAAGTTATTGATGTAGTATATGTTAGTAATAGGGGTGGTAACATTAACGATATTGTTGAACTTAAAGAGTATGCATGGATAGTTAGGTTATAGGCAGATTCTTTAACTGGTTTAAATAATGCTGTTAGCTTGAAGCCCATTTTAGTAAAAAAACAGGCAGAAAAGTTATAGTTTTATATGTTTATATATATATATATGTGTATGGTATGTGCATATATATTTATATATGAAATTTTAAATGATTTTATATAACTTTTTTACATATACATATGCATTGTTATAAAGTGTATATTGTAACATAGGGGGTATCATTATTATTCTATGATAGGCTGGTTGTAATCATGTGTTTTTTAAAAACTCCTATTTAAATGTTGTATTTTTTATTTTCATGATAGTAACACTGAGGAAGGGTGTTTGAGACCCAAAAGCTTTGCAATACACGTTGTTTTTTGTCTTTCAGCATTGGATTCTTGAGTCTGAATTATACCTCATTCCAAACATTCTGACCCCAAAATGAGGTCAGGAAGACTAAGGGTGGGGGAGTCTCTATTTTCATTAAAGACAGGCACACCTCCAGACTGGTTTGCCAGCATGATCCACTAGAACTTCTCCAGGTGCAATTGACAATTGGCAAGACACACAATCCGGGTTATAGCCAGCTATAGACCCCCCCTCCCTGACTCAGATACCCAGTCCTCCTACCTTGACCCACCTGACTCCATCAAGGTACCCCCTAACACCCTGATCCTTGGTGACTTCAACTACCCCACCATATACTGGGTGCACTATTCCTCCTCTAAAGCACTCACCCAATGATTCATTGACTTCATCAGTTCTAACACACTAGACCTCCCTACAAGGGGAGGTAGCATTATAGGCTTGGTTCTCACCAACATGGGCGACCGCTGCACCACCCTCATAGTAAGTGGTAAGTTCTTCCCTGGTGAGATCAGACCATCGGTCTATCTCATTTGAAGTGTCTATCCCATCCAACCCCCCACCCCCACCCCACCAGCAGTAACCAGGTTAAAAAACTTCTCAGAAACTGACTACAACCTTCTAAGGGAGGGTATTAGTAGCTTCACACCAGCACCACCCTCAGAGGATGCAGGCAAATATGCTGAACAGTATGCCAATGCAGTATACAAGCACCTGTACAACTGCATGGACTTAACCATACCCAACAAAACTAAAGCCTGCTCCTCAAGGAAATACAAACCTATCTGGTGGACATCCTCTATCAACAAGCTTTAAAACTAAAGGAAGAAACTGTTATCCAAGGGTAAAAAGACACAAATTCCCAAATGGAAAAACTCCTCCTTAGCCTCAACAAGCAAATTAGATCACTAGTGAAAACCTTCAAAGCCAATTATGAATCAAAACTAGCCTCTGAAATACAGGCTAACCACAACTACTGCCACTACTGACCTTGGAAACTATTGTCCCATTAGCTTGACAAGTCTGATCTGTAAAGCCATGGAGCGTATTAATATGGACCTCATAAACAAGGACATATGAATCTCCAGGCATTTGACCCTGCCTAGTTCGGATTCATCAAGGGCAGATCTTGCCTGTTGAACCTAGTTGAATTTTTTAAAACTGTCACTAAGGCACTGGATAAGGCCAAAGCCTTTGACACAATTCCCTCACTCAGGCATCATCAAAAAGCTAACACAACTTGGCGTAAATCCCTATATCATCAGGTGGGTGGCCAACTGGCTCTCCAATAGGACACACAAGGTCAAAACAGGTGCCACCATCTCTGACAACAGACTTGTCATTAGTGGTGTTCCCCAGGGATCTGTCCTGGGATCCCTATTGTTTTGCACCTACTTCTCAGAGGCCCGGGCAAAGACAAAAGGCTTGTGGCTGACCAAGTTTGTGGACAACTATAAGTTGGGTGCTGTCATTGACTCCCAAAATGATGTTAACATGCTACAAGAGGGTCTCACAGCAACAAATGACTGGTGCCAAAGTCATGGCCCTAAGTTAAATGCAAAAGAATGTATCATCATACCATTTGACAAAAACACAGTCCCTACTGATTACCACATGAATGGTAACCCCCTACGCACACAACATGTGGTGAGAGACCTGGGTACACAGGTTGACAACAATCTCACATTTGACCATCATGTAGCGGCAGTGGTTAGAAAAACCTTTTACTTAGTTTATCTCATAAGTAAAGGAATTGCATCCAGAGAAAAAGGAGGTTATTACCTCTCTGTACTCCTTCCTCATTAAACCAATAATTGAGTACAATGCCCCATTTGGAATGTACCTCTCTAAACACCTGCACCAACTGGAAAGGCCACAGAAATACCTCACAAAGAGAATCCATGGCCTCCAACACCTGTCCTATGTGGACAGGCTCAAATCACTATCACTCTACTCAGTATCATACAGATTGCTCAGAGGTGATCTGTGTCTCACCTACTAGGCAATCTCAGACCCTTCTCTAAAAGAGATGCTCCATATCCGTAAGTCTAACTTCTCACATATTACCCAATCAAATGGTTTAAATGTAATATGTGACATTAACAAAACCTGCTGGAGAGACAGGTTTGTCTCCCAGAGGCTGCCCTGTCTCTAGAATAGACTCCCCATACATGTCATACAAAGTACGTTGCTGACCCTCTTCAAGCACAGCCTTGATGAGTGGATGGGAAACCACAAATTTCTTCCAGGGATTCCAACTGTGTCCCTCATTGACAGGGGTGACAGGTGCTGATTGAGGTTTCTTTTTTGGGGATAAACTCTTGGCTAGGCTTGTAAGGGCCCCAAGGCCATTAGCCTAGTAGCCTCCCATGATTCTATGATCCTATGAACCAGTTTATTTGGTGTGTTATTGAGATTCATTTAAAATGTACTGTTACATTATATTGGTTAAATGGAGAAACATGAAGAAATGACATAAGGCACTGCATCTGGAAAGATAGTTAAAAAGTAAGAAATGCATTTTAAAATGTATTGGTTATGTTGAAAAGTAAGTGAAAACAATAAAATAGCAAATTATACAGTTTTTGATGCAATAATTTTGCTGTTTTTGTATTTTATTTTTTTGGTAAGAACTGCCCAGTGAATATAAATATTTTCTCAGGTCTGAAAATTCCTGCCATGACAGTATGAGAGACTGTGCCCGTAATACCTGTCTAAGTAGCTTAATGTACAGAATACTGTATTTCCATATTAAATATATGAGAAGCAGTTTTTTTACTTCCTATTAAGACAAGATGTCAACTAGTTATTGCAGATTGAACTCCTCAACATGAAAATTAACACATGATGATATAATAGTGTAACCAGAATGGAAATAAGAAGCACCTTCTCTATAGAGGTAAATTATTTTTGTTTAACCCCAGTGCTTGGCAGTTATATGTAATGCATGGGTCCCCTTCAAAACATCTAAAACTTATAACATCTAATTGCATAACATCGAGACCAGAACATCTAAAATCCATAACATCTAAAACTCATAACATCGAATTTCATAACATCTAAAATGTATACTATGTAATAGTGTATCAGCAGATACGTAAATGTTATAATCTGTTAATCTTGTGGTATCACTATGAGATGTTGTAGTTTTCATTTCTATAGTTATTATTTATACAGTGTAGGAAGTTATACTGTTTATATAGTGTTTATTTTCCCCCCTCTGTATGTGTTTTTTAGGCCATACAGGTAAGTGATACAGACATTATGTGTACATTCTTTATGGTGATTGTGCTACTGTGGGGTTAGGAAATTAATTTTTCCCCACTGTAGTGCGATCTCAGAGTTGGTATATTTACTTTTACGGGGGCATATGGGGGGTGCAGGGGGCTTGCCCCCCCTGCAGAAACGTAGTAAAAAGTACATTTGTTAGTCTGGTGTTGTTATATGTGGAGGGGATATTATTTTTATGTGATTTGTAGTGTTCGATGTTGTGATGCACATTTTTGATGTTATGAAATTGTATGTTATAGGTTTTAGATGTTTTGAGTTTCAGATGCTTTGGTCTCAATGTTATGACATTAGATGTTATGGGTTTTAGATGTTTTGAAGTAGACCCGTAAAGCATTGCTCAATACCTAACATTACATTACTTTATGGGTGTAGTTATAGAGAAAAAATGAGCAAGCATTGAAACTTAAAAAAAAATTAAATGACACGCTATAATCTTTATTTTTTTGTAAAATCACTTGCAACTTTATCACATGGAATCGAACAGGAAATTAAATTAAGTGTAAATCAGAGGTACTTGCAAACATGAACAATACACTTTAAGTTTCTTCAGGTATAGCATGAAAAATATATTAACCAAAAAAAATTTGCTGCAAGAAAAGACACTATTATGGATACAGATTTGTAAAGAACACTCAAAGTCCAGATTTCAAAATGTCTGTCCCACTTCATAATCCTGTTCCAGCAGGACTGCACAGTGTGTTATGCCTAAGAGAGATACTCAAGAGAACACTGAATTACTGAAGCAGTAATATGACACCAGAATGTAACACAGCTGCAGTCTCACTAGTGAAGGCCACGTGCATATGCAACAGATAGAGATAATGCAAATTAGCCATTTACTCTCTGCTGGCATCAAAATAATTTACTAGAGTTATTCAAAGAAGTGAGGAGTTTAGAGAAAAAAGTGTACACTCTCGTTTGATGGCATAAACCCATTACATCCTACAGTCCTACAGCTCACAATACTTCACTGATCATTACTAGGCATGCAGTCCAGGAGACCATTAAGGAGCTTAGCCCACATTCCAAATTGTCCCAGAGCACTGTCTTGTTTACTCACTTGTATGTGAACACACAGCAGGCAAATGAAAGGGAAAGAGTCAAGCCTATACTGGTGGCATAGAAACCAGCTCAATAGCAAGTCAGATCTGTAGTCCTCTGCATTAACTGCCAGCAGTGAGGGATATTCACACCAGAGGGGATAAGCACTGCAAAGCCACCTGCATGTGAGTGTGTGTGTGTGTGTGTACGTGTGTGTGTGTGTGTGTGTGTGTGTGTGTGTGTGTGTGTGTGTGTGTGTGTGTGTGTTCAACTGTTATTTTCTATGGGAATGTGTGCAATCTGGCAATATGCAGCCATTCCTGCTAGCCTTCAGGCAAGTATCCAAAAGGGAAATGTGGCCAGTAACTGATTGAGCTGGTCTGGTAGCCTTATTTTGTCACAGATTACCTTTACATTCCACCTAGCATTGCCAGTAAATACCAATACCTGAAATCCAAAATACTAACTCAATTTGGGGTAAAATACTCAGGATAGCTCAGTATCTCCCTGCCTGGACTTCTTCAAGGAAGCCAACAGAGTCCTAAGCTGTATAATACTCTACCCCTGGCCAAGATGTAGCTTCAACCAGACAATAATTTGTCTGGCCAGGTAGTGGAACTGTTACTTGTAGAAACCTTTCTATATAAGTTACCCAGTGCAGTCCAGAAATGATTAAGTCAAACTGTTTACTTAACCTTTGAGGATTTGATAACCTTTGCAGACAATATTTTATACTGGGCCAACTGAGTTACTGAGAAACCTCAGCCAGCCTCCAAGAAGTGATAAGTGTACAATTTTTAAGGAGAACGATGTTCAGGTAATTAACCAAGCCAGAAAATGGTTAATGTGAAGTGTGAAGTACAGAGAAAGCAACTACCTCTCAAGTGCTACAAATCTAATAAAGAGAGGCATTTATAAAGAAAATGGCCCCTGCCAGAACAGATCTTGGACTACAATGTAAGTAGAATTAACAATGTGTACCAGAAGCCCCATTTGGTTAGTAATGCTAAATCTAAAGTCATGTAGGTCATGTGAATGACGTGTCAGTGCAGACATTTACAATGTCTGTAAACAGAGTAGTTTTAAAGATTCTCAGACTCTATTAGAATGGTAAACCTCATCTCTAGTCAGCTTGTTAGCAATGACCTGCCTGATTACAGAACAAAAAATAAATAATTGCACTGTGTGTGTGTGTGTGTGTGTGTGTGTGTGTGTGTGTGTGTGCCCACATTTTAATACACCTGGTGGCTAGAGGTACTCAGGCTCAAACCCTGTGCCTTTGGTACAAGGTAAAAATAGCCTAATGTCCCTAGCCACCACCACTTGTGAATTCATGCCATATTTTTGATCTGTTCTTCATAAAATCTGTGGTTTTCAGGATTTTTGTGACAAATCATTGAAGGATTTAATTCATTAAATAATGACAGGCATTTGAATTTCAGACTTCATATTCTTCAGAAAATAAATAGTAATACATAACCTGTTATTCTAGCAATTTTCTAAGTTTATAAGATCAGTATTTGAAATTTGTTCTGATTTTGTGGCTGTATTCATCCATTATTGGCTTTGTCCAGATTTTTTGTGCTAAGAGTTGAGAGCTAAGGTGAGAAGTGAGAACTGAATTCTGTATTCCCCCATTACTGGCTTCCTCCAGGTTTTTTGTGCTAAGAGGTTGAGAACTATGGTGAGAAGTGAGAATTGAATTCATTAAGTTTCAGTCGTCCTATCTTCTAAGAAAAAAGCTGTTGATTTGGCATAGTGCTATTTGCTCTGACTGTAGTGCACAGGGGCCTCGGTTCAAGACTTATCAGTGAATTGCATGGTGGTAACACAACATTTTATTCTAGCAACTTTCTGAAAAATTATACAAGCAATGTTTAAAATGTGTCCCTGGTTTTTGGCCTTTTGCCCCCTCCAAAAAATTGAAATTGAAAATAAGTGCGAGAAGCTATGCAA
Organism: Protopterus annectens; assembly: GCF_019279795.1. Classification (NCBI taxonomy): domain Eukaryota; kingdom Metazoa; phylum Chordata; order Ceratodontiformes; family Protopteridae; genus Protopterus; species Protopterus annectens. The sequence continues at coordinate 1,117,234,968 of NC_056728.1, forward strand.
GTGCAAGATGTCTATGGCTTACACTATTGTCATTCTATTTATATATATATATATATATATATATATATATATATATATATATATAGTGTGGGTGTGGATTGGGAGTAGACTTTTATGGTGGAAATGTTCTGAATTGGGCAGTTTTGTCATTATTAGTTCATGCATTTTGTTTCCTTGCCTACTGGAAAAATGTTCAAACATATTTAAAATGCTCTCTGTTTAACAAATGTGCTGTATTTTACAAGGAATATAATTTAATAAAGTGAGGAAGGTGTATCAAACAACACATGTATATTTCTTGTTTTGTGTGCAAGGGGCCAATGATTTGAAAACAGCCCAAAGGTAATCTTTATCCACCACTGGCCAGATGCATTTTCTTTGGATGTGGTGTGGGTTTCAATGCTGTTTTAATGAATGTGAGTTTCAAGGGCAGAGAAGTTTTAATGCCAAGTCTATTTTCATTGTGAGACAGTATTGCTTTGTTTAGCAGATGTCTATTAGTGTTTGTGCATTGTGCTGTAAAGTATAAAAATAAAATCCAAATAATCATTGTAGAAGTAAAGCAGTATGCACACATTAGTGTTTATAGTAAATGGGGTGAAATAGCCAGGTAATGGGATATTGGAATGGAATGGCTGCAGGGGGACTCATGTGCCATATTTTGGTTGTCTGTTCTACAGTTTGCATTTGAAAGTTGGTCTCTCACAATTCCATTGGAGTGAGTGGGGTTACATAATTTTATGTTAAACAACATACACATTTGTACTTATTTTTCATGGGCCTTGTCCAGATTTTTGATGTTTCCAGGTTGAGAGGTATGGTGTGCGTGTGTGATTCTGAGAAAAAGTGTGTAATTCTGTGTATATCTGCTTGTGTGTGTGTGTGTGAGTGTGCACGCACATGTGAATGTGCATGTGTGTGTGGGAGGGAGGGGTGAAGTGTGCTTGTGTGTTTCTATGATTTTGTGCATTGTGTTAAAGACAAATGCTCTGGCATGGACAGATTGCCATTAGAGGTCTAGATGGCAGCTGAAGAATTGTTTGTACCAGAACTCCTAAAACTGGCAAATCATTTGACAGTTTCTGTGTAGAGAGTATCTATTTCTGTTATACAATCATGGGTTGCTTAAACAAAAAGAAGGGAAGACAGGAACTGACATAGCTCATTGTAAACATTTTTCCAAACCCAAATTGGAATCATAGGATAATTTCAAAAATTCTATTAGAATGATAGTAGCTCTTAATAATGTTAGTCAACTGAGTCAGTTGAATTTATTCACAATAAGAAATACCACATGCCTCTATAATATGGAAGTGCAGTATAAGGCCCTTTGTCTGATGTAATGTCATGGTTTTGAAATATTACGGGTCTCAGAGCAGTTTATTAGAATGAACAAAAGTCAATATTTTATTACATTTCTAACAATTTCATTAAATAGTCATAACCTCCTTTTTTGTTATAATAATTTATGTTAGAGAAGGTTTGAAATCTTTGTTGGAATCAGCTGTAAATAACTGCATCTTGTTTAACCAACACTCCATTACTTGAACATTAAACATCTAAAACCTATGCAGATCACTAATCAAAAGCTATGACATTACCAAGGTTGTAAAGCATCCCCTGCAACCCATGACAAGGAACTAGTCTACACACCTCAAATGTATACAAACTTGTGTTTATACAAATCTGGAAAACAGAGGAAAAGTGAGGAAAACACTTCATTTTCTATCTATTCTCCCAGTCCTGCTACCATGATAGGATGTCTCTGCCCAATTAGATTTCACATTCTGAGTATCAATCAATTATCGAGCGACAAATAGTATGTGGTTCAATGTAGGATACCAGGTATAACAACAGGTAGTCAGAGATTTTTGATCTTCCTGTATGTAGATTAGTTACTGATTATAGCAAAGAACCATGTTTATAATTATGATTCTGTATATGGAAGCTGAAAAAGTATGATGTAAAATACATTTGGATAATTCCAGAAGAATTATCATAGCATGGTATGTTAATCTGGGTGTTTCAGATGAAATTCCAGTAGTTTCAGAGATAACACATTTGAGTTTATCTTTTTCAACTGTCATAGAAAAACATACAAAAGTAAATCACAACATTATTGTAACAAAATCAAATAACGGAGTTGTAAAATGCAGCAGGTTCTTATTTTCACTACTGGGTACTGTTAATGTAGTTAAAACATATATTAACTTTTGTTTGCTTTTACAATATTTCATTTAATAAAGATGGCAAAAAATTGTTTGCTTCAGGTGATTAAAATAATTTTTTTTGGTGAGGGATAGCATAGCTCTGAACTATCCAGATTTTCGCAGAATGTCCAGATTTTTGTCTCATATTTTTGGTCTGTTCCTCATAAAATTTGTGGTTTTCTGACATATTACTGGGATCAGTAGGATGATCAGTGGATTGAAATCATTAAATAATGTCATACATTTGAGTTTCAGACTTCATATCTTTCAGAAAAATATGTGCTAAGACAAACCCTATTATTCTTGCAACTTTCTAAGTTTATAAGAACAATATTTAAAATCTGTGCCTATTTTTGGGCCTTTGTCCCCATTATGTCAGGCTTTGTCCAGCTTTCTTGTGCTGAGAGGTTGAGCAGTATGGGGAAGGGGTATAGTTCCCAGGATTCCCTAGAACGTATTAATCAATGATGTGAAACTTCAGGGCCTAGTCTTCCTGGATATAAAGTTTCATAAATACCTGCATATGTTTAAGCTCTTATTAATATATAATATTCTATGTTACAGAGATATGCAAATTTAAAGGATTTTCTGAGAAGTAAAAACAACTGGACTATAGAATATAACCTTACATTTTCAGAAATGTCATATTATATCCCATGAAGAGATGGATAAATGGTTTAAGGATCATTATGCTAAAATACCAGTCCCGCATACAAGATTACCTCTAAGGAATATATCGCTTATGGTAAGATTCTTGTAACTGATTTTACCAACTTCGACATACGTAGATTGATGGAAAACTTATTTCTGTACACCAGTGCTTGAGTCTTTTCAGAATTTTATTTCATTTTTCCTTCTTTAACAAATTTCTTGCTGTATAAAGTATTATATTATCTGAATTATACCACAGGAAATGCCAAAGTTAAATAACTATTCTTTTCATATCTTGAAACAAACATCTGTAATGAAAGCAACAACAATATGTAAATATAATAAATATTCACTTACAGGGATAAAATGTGGAATTTTTTAATATTTCAGTGGATAATAAGACCTGCTCAAAGAGTCCTCCAGATATTTACTAATAATTATATTTCAATAAGGTCAAATAAAACCAGAAAATCCCCCAGTGAGTAAATGTGCCGTTGGCAAGAAGTAGACAAAAATAGATAAATCCAAAAATGCAAACAATGGTACAAACACAGGTATGAAGGACCATAAAAACATTTAATCAGGTTAATATAACAAGATAAGTGCTTTCACTAATGACGTCTTCAGATCATATTTCAATAAGGAGTAAATCTATTACATATAAAAGTATTACTGAAATTCATGTTTTTGCATAGAGAATGATGTGTTGTGTCAATGAAATATTTGCTGACAATGAAAGGATAATGAAGCTGATAATTTCCATTGCTGATGGGCTTGCAAAATTAATGAGGGTTAGCAGGTTAAAAGAAAGAATATTATTGGTAGGATTATAGATAACACATTAGCATTCCATCCTCATATTTATTTATTTATTTTTATTTTATTTTACGTTTGTTGACCGGGATAGTCCGACTGGATACATGTCCATTTTCAGCGGAGGCCCGGGGAGAAAAGTTCCAAAGGATTTAATACAGAGAAAGAGACTTAAATACAATACATTAAAGTACATTAATTTACAGTCATATTGCCACATAAAGTACAGGACAGCTGACGTGCTTTACATCTAGAAGTTTTGTTTACGAAACAGTAGGATTAATGTGACACTTAACTAAAAAAGAATTGTTAAAGATACATAGGTGTACCAGTGTTACCATATTTGAATAATGCTCTAGATAACAAATCTGACAGAAGAGATACAGGGTCCTGTTGGACACTTTTGCTACAACAAGATTGATTTTAATGCAATAAAAATATCATCCACTTCTATGGTTTCTAGAAATGTGTGTTATCAGAATTTATGGCATTAGAAATGCATTTACATGATAGGTGAAGACTGAGCAGTGAATGTCATTTGAAATCTTCAGAGCAGTTCTGCATGTTTTTCATAATAATATTCTCTTCTCTGGAGCGTGTTTTATTTGCTCTTCCAATCATATTTCCATGATCTTCAATCCCACTTTTTCCTTTTGTGCTGCCAGTGGTGCATATTCTTTTCTTACTGCATTAGCCTTACTCTTTTCCGTACTCTTTGATCTTTTTAGCCTTATTTAATGACCTTTTGTTAAAAAAATGATATGCCTCTGAATGCATATGAATTGAACTTTTATACAGAAATAATACTGAACAAAATTTTTTGCTGTATGATTAATTTAAAACTAATAAAAAGAAATACATTAGACTGATGTTTCCGTATAAACTCATCAGAAGCTGTACATATATTTTGTTTAATCTAAATAAAGGTCTAATTTAGTTAAACAACTTATTTGCAGTTGCAAACATTATTTTGCTCCTTGACTGTCTTCCAGAAATTTTCATGTGACAAGCAGTGTGTAAGAAATACACAATGACTTACCTGTGGAGGGTTACTACTGTCTCTAGTGTCTTTTTTCCACACTTGGTCAGAGAACTATTTATAGTTAGTAAAAGTGGGAGTGAGCAATGCCTACTGGAGCTAGAAAGTCAAGTAATACAAGCAATGTTGCAATGGTGACATGGTACATCATAGAAGTCATGCCTTTACATGGTCATGACTATTAGTGTCCTGCAATACATTTTAGATAGCCTTTATATTATTGTGTACAACATTTCTAGGATAGCAGTCTCAAACTATTATGAAAACAAATATAATAGATAGCTCCAAACAGCTATGCCACATAGTTACAATCATCCCCTGGAAAACTTGTAATACATTGATATATGACTGTGAATGTATCTTTTGCTGGTTTCACTCTAGGCTCAGAAGCAAAAATGCATCCATGGACCATATCTTTAGCCATCTCAAAAAAAAAAAAGTTTATGGAGACATGCTTACACTTTCAGTTCACTGATGCTGTTATAGAGGTAAGCAGTGTGATGTTTTTCCCAATTTAGGCTCTGTTCCTCCATTTGTGGCACTGCATAAACAGACATTATGTGCAACATTAATATTTCAACAGGTTTTAGAAGGCCTTGCTGTTGTTGCAATGAATTTTTTTCTTTTCTTTCTTTTTCTTTCTTTTTATTTGTTTATATATTTTAGATGGAGTACACATATTTCTCTCACTTCTTTGAGAGCTTTGTTACTAAAAATATTGTTTTAGTTCAGTTGATTGGCTATGACATATTTCTTTCACTTATTTGTAGATAAAAATCTAATATGCATAAGACACGAATGAATGAAGCTCCTGGGGGAAGTGTAAACCACAACTGTGAACCTCAGCTAATCAATTAACCAGTAATTGGTAGATGGGTTTCAAAAAGGTCAATGTAGCTCAGTGCTTTATGCAGTAAGCAATTAACAAACACAAACAAACAAATAAATAATGAAAGACTAACACTTGTTGTTGTCTTTCAGCTTTTCCCGGTTAGGGGTCGCCACAGCGGAACTCCGGTCCGCTAATGACTGTCAGTAGATTTTCACGAACGCCGAGGTGCCAGCTCGATGTTCAACCTTCAACGAAGGCACACCCATTTATGCATGTTTTTCAGATGCCCACCCAACCGCGGGGAGGACATGCAGACTCCACACAGAAGGCACTCCCTGCTCTCCAGCCGAGAATCAAACAGGAGAACCTCTTGCTGTGAGGCAACAACGCTACCACTGCATCAACGGTAACACTAATATACATATATAGTTGTAAGAAAGCCCTTCTATATTGCACATCTCATAAACAAAGGGACTGTGTCTAGATCTAGGGATGTCATTGCCCCCTTTACTCAGCCATCCTTAGGCCAATCATTGAATATAATGCCTCCTTTGGCATGTATCTGTCCAGACACATGTAACAACTGAAATGCTCACAGAGGTACTGTACTAAAAGGATACAAGGTCTAAACAGCAAGATCTACATGGACTGACTCAACGCCTTGCTACTGTATACAGTATCCGACAGACTGTTGAGAGGTAACCTGGGTCTGGCATGCTAGACATCCTCCCAACCATTACTGATGGATTTACTGCACATCAGCAAGTTAAAATTTTTCATAAATACTTGGTCTTGTGATCTAAACCTCTTTTGCAACATCAACGGCATGGTTTGGTGGGACAGGTATATCTTGCAGAGGATTCAGCTGCTATGAAGCATACTTCCCATCTGCATAAAGAAAGTTCTTCCCTGTCCATATTCAAGTGCAATTTAGATGTATGGATGAGAAATATAACATTTACCCAGTTATTCCCCTCTGTGCTACTAATGGAGAGAGGCAGCTCCTAAATGCTTTATACCATGCATGGATTCCCCCTCAAATTACCTATTGTATAATCCCAGTTATTCTCTTTAAGGTTAATATAAAAGTATTATCCATGTCATGGGTAAGGATAGTCTATAACAAAATGTGATAGGTTTTTTGAGCACAAAAAGGTAAACTGGCTAGAGTTAAAAATGTCCCACAAGTGCAGCTAGCCTAATACTATGAACCTATACACAAAGACAGAGAGACAGATATCCAGATAGTCCATTAGTCCATTTGTCCCTGTGTTTCTGGAGAGAGAGTATGTGGGGGGGGGGGGTGAGAGAGAGATAAATACACACACACACACACACACACACACACACACACACACACACACACACATATAAAAAGTGTACACACCCTTATTAAAATGCCAGGTATTTGTGATATAAAAAAATGAGACCGCAATAAATAATTTCAAAACTTTTCTCACCTTTAATGTGACCTATAACTTGTACAATTAAATTGAAAAACAAACAAATCTGTTAGGGGACAAATGTAAAAAATAAAAAATGTACAATAAGCTGGTTGCATAAGTGTGCACACCCTTAAACTAATACTTTGTAGAAGCACCTTTTGATTTAATTACAACATTCAGTCTTCTTGGGTACGAGTCTATCAGCATGGCACATCTTGACTTGGCAACATTTGCCCACTCTTCCTTGTAAAAGAACTCCATATCTATCAGATTGCAAGGGCAACTCTTGCGCACAGCCCTCTTTTCTATTGGATTTAGGTATGGACTCTGGCTGGGCCATTCCAAAACTTTAATTTTCTTCTGGTGAAGCCATTCTTTTGTTGATTTGGATGTATGCTTGGGGTCATTCTTGTATTGAAAGGTGAAATTCCTCTTCATCTTCATCTTTCTAGCAAATGCCTGAAGGCTTTGGGCCAAAAGTGACTGGTATTTGGAATTGCTCATAATTCCCTCCACCTTGACTAAAGCCCCAGTTCCAGCTGAAGAAAAGCAACCCCAAAGCATGATACTGGCACCACCATGCTTCACCATAGGGATGGTGTTCTTTTGGTGGTGTGGGGATGGTGTTCTTTTGGTGATGCAAATTGTTGTTTTTGCGCCTTTTGGAATTGTGACCAAAAAGTTAAACCATGGTCTCTTCAGACCATAACACATTTTCCCATATGCTTTTGGGAGACGATGTATTGTTTTGCAAATTTTAGCTGGGCCTGGATGTTTTTCTGTGTAAGAAAAGGCTTCCATCTTGCAACCCTACCCCATAGTCCAGACATATGGAGGATATGGGAGATTCTTGTCACATGTAGTACGCAACCACTACTTGCCAGAAATTCATGCAGCTCCTTCAGCATTGCTGTTGTTCTTTTGGCAGCCTCCCTGACAAGTTTTTGTCTTGTCTTTTCATCAATTTTGGAGGGATGTCCATTTCTTTGCAATGTCACTGCTGTCCCATATTTTCTCCACTTTTTGATGACTGTCTACACTTTGTTCCATTGTATATCCAATGCTGTGAAAATTTTTTTGTACCCTTCTCCTGACTGATACCATTCAACAATGAGATCCCTTTGATGCTTTGTAAGCTCTCTGCGAACCATGAATTTTGCAGTAGCAGGCAACTGAGTAAATGTCAGGAAAATACTACTAGGACAGCTGAACTTTATTTGGAGTTAATCAGAGTCTCTTTAATTGATGGCAGGTGACTGAATGTTGTAATTAAATCAAAAGGTGCTTCAACAACATATTAGTTTAAGGGTGTGCATACACAACAAAGAATTAGTTTAAGGGTGTGCGTACTTACGCAACCAGCGTATTGTACTTTTTTATTTTTTTATATTTTTTCCCCAACAGATTTGTTTTTCAATTGAATTGTACAGGTTATAGGTCACATTAAAGGTAGGAAATGTTTTGAAATGATTTATTGTGGTCTCATTTTTTTATATTACAAAAACCTGGCATTTTAACAAGGGTGTGTAGACTTTTTATATCCACTGTATATATATTTATTTTATTTAACATTTTGTTTTACCTCAAATGCCCAATTTATGCAGAGACCATTTTCAGCAGAGGCCCGGGAAGAAACACTCCAGGCACATGTCTTTGGAATGTGGGAGGAAACAGGAGCACCCAGAGGAAACTCACATAAATGCTGGGAGGACATGCAAACTCTGCACAGAAGGCACCCCAGCCAAGAATCAAACTGGATAGCCTCTTTGAACCTATTAGTATATATGCGAAGGACAGGCATGGAAGAACAGGGAGAAAGAAGCCTCAAAACAAAAAAACAGAACAAAGGCACTGCAGTGTATGCATTTTCCATAGCTAGAAACTAGCACTTACAGGTATCAAACTTATGTTATGGAGCTGAATGACAGATAGCCAAATAGACCATTTGTATCTGTCTGTCTAGAGAGAGAGAGAGTATGTGAAAGGGGGAGAGACAGAACAAGATATATATATATATATATATATATATATATATATATATATATATATATATATATATATATATATATATGGGTCTACTACGGTTGATTGAAAACTCACTTCACTGAAAATGAAATTACTAGGACCACTTTATTGAAAGCTCACCACTGAAAACTCATTTCGTTGAAACTCATTTCGTTGAAAGTTATAAATGTCCTTTTCCCCACTGTAGTGCGATCCTGGAGTTAGTATATAAAGTAGGGGGTGTGGGGGGCACAGTCCCCCACATTGGGGTGTGTGGGGGGCATAGCCCCCCACATATTATAAACATTTTAAACTATACACAGTGATACTTACAAGTGCAATGAATAACTGTTTCCAGAAGAGAATATTTAACCAACATATGTGGGGGGCTGTGCCCCCCACACCCCCTTACTATATATACTAACTCCAGGATCGCACTACAGTGGGGAAAAGGCCATTTATAACTTTCAACAAAATGAGTTTCAGTCAAGTAAGTTTTCAGTGAAGTGAGTTTTCAGTGAAGTGGTCCTAGTAATTTCATTTTTAGTGAAGTGAGTTTTGAGTAGACCCATATATATATATATATATATACGGTAAATCCTGAAGTTAGTGTTTATTTTATTTAATTTTGTTTTACTAGGAGTGTCAGAATGGGACAGAGCCCATTTTCAGTGGAGGCCCAGGTAGAAACACTCCAAATGTATGTCTTTGGAATTTGTGAGGAAAATATAGCACCTGGAGAAAACTCACATTAACACAAGGTGGACATGCAGACTCCACACAGTAGGCACCCCAACCAAGAATTGAACTGGTTAAACTCTTTGAACCTTTTGGTATGTATGAGAGGGGCGCGCTTGGGAGAGCAGGAACGGTGAAGCCTGTCAAAAAAAAAAAAAAAGAAAGAAAGAAAAAACAGTACAAAGGCACTACAGTCTATTTCAACATTCCCTGATTTGTTTTTAACAGAAATGCATTTTCCTTAGCTAAGAACTAGCATTTACAGGTAGCAAACTTATGTTATGGAGCTGAATGATCCAGTCTGTACTGTCAGAAATGCTTTAATAAATTGTGAAATGAAAGTGACATTCTGAATTTGAACAGACTGTACCTTCAGAGATTGGAGTACCAGAGATGGTTATTATAATGTCAGTGATTTTGTGACACCTGATATTTAATATTAACTGATCCACACTTATGACTGTAACTTTAGATAATATATTGACCCAAAGTATTAGCCCTTCAGACTACCATTGAATCATCTGATTATGACTAAGACATAAAACTGAAACCCTGCTGAGAATACTAGAGATTATATATTTCAATGACTGACTGTTATTAATTAGTTTCTGAAACTGTAATAGTATCAGATCTAACTATGAAGATAAAGTGTACATAATTGAAGAAATAAGCCTACAAGGACCATAACAATAGCACATTAAATTTAAATGGACTGTTTGACTTTACATCACTCCGATTAGTATTTTGTAAATACTTACAAATGAAATGAGTTTTCCTATTTAATGTGTAAGAGTGTATGAATCAGTGTAAAGCCCATTTAATTAATGTATGTCTAGAATCTGAAATTAAGTCTAGAATCTAATGAAACTTATTCTAGTCTTATATGGATACTGAAAGAACCCCATTAATGGATTTTGTCACATTTTGACAATAGAAAGTTAAAGAACTATTTGTGTTACTTCTGCAATATGCAAAACTTTGCTGTGTGTGTGTGTGTGTGTGTGTGTGTGTGTGTGTGTGTGTGTGTGCGCGCACATATAGACAGATAGATAGCTATATCATCTGTAACTATATATCTATCTATATATCCATCTAGCTATATATATATATATATATATATATATATATATATATATATATATATATATATATATATATATATATATATATATATATTTATATATATATATATATATATATATATATACATATATACACACACACACACACACACACACACACACACACACACACACACACACACATATATTGAAAGTTGGGTTGACAGGTGTACAAGATTGCACAGTTTTTAGTGTTTGATAATTTGCTTTCTCCCCAATTTTATGTGATATTTAAGTTAGTATATGTATTATTTTAAGGTGTCCCTGATTGTCCTTGATTATTTCTGGATTTTCCCAGGTTCTGAAAGGAAGAGCTTGGGAACTATGTGATGCTCATCAGAGAAGATTAAAGTGGAAAATCTGGGAAGACTGTTGTTCCAGATTGTCTGGCAATAGGACTCAGACAGTTCACAATGGACATAGCTGCTTTTTAAAAAAAAGAGAAAAAAGTAGTTGCAGCAATACACGTATGATGTCCAAGAATTGGGGAAAAGTGGGAATTGGGGCTGGAAGATCCAGATGAAGACCACTCCTCATAATAAAGAACAGTGATAGGGGTATGAGCATGGCATGATATGGCAAGTTATAACTATTGTAGTGTTTTCCTTCAGTGCCCTATAGATATGACATCAAGAAACAGCCCTCCTAGACATCTGAAGGTGGACGTCTTATAAGAGTTGTGAACAACAACAAGAGCAACAACAAAAAAGATCATGTATTTTGCAGGAATGGGTGAAGAGATAGAGTGTACAATGGGTCATCGGTGGATTCCATGGAATGTAATTCACAGTGGAGGGTTAAAATAAGAGGAAAGAGGGAGGGAGATGAGCTAAGAGGAATGACCAAATCTAGCACAGTCATGTGATCCACTGTGAGTCATAAGAGGGATAGAGGGGGGACTACAGCACAAGATGCTGTGGATGATGATGTGTGGGTGTAATTCATGGGAATGGGAAATTAGATTAGGAACAGTTTGGGGAAAGACAGTATTTTAGTGATTTGCTATTGGCCATTTCTATTCTTGTTCCTCTTCCTTGTTTTGCATTATGCTGGATATTGAAAAGTTAAAGAAGAAATGGAACGCCATTGAAGTGCAGGCAGACAAATTCTTCCAGGAAGTGTTGAGGCCAACACTGGGTGAAGGTGTTGAGCAGCACCAACAGTTCAGCGGTAAGAAATGTAGAAGGACATCTGTCACTATTCCAGATTTTGACAGCTCCTAGCTAGGACATAAGAAATCCCAGAACAGCAAAGGAGAAGACAGTGAGGGAGACTCAGTGGTGTAGAAGCCCACTGCAGGTAATGTCATGGACAATATTTTAGATACTAATTTGATAAACGCACAAGTGGTAGATGATTATTTCACTTGAATACTGCAAGAGATGGATGTGAAGGGTAGGTTACAGCTGCAGGAGTTAAAAGAGAGTTGCCTAGTGGCAAGGCTAGAGAAGACTGTAATACACGGAGATGGAAACACAGTGACTTAGTCGAGGTTGAGACTGAGGAAAGGGAGACAGTATATTGCATTTCCCTTTACAGTAGTTTAGCTGTGCAGGTGGCATGCAGCACAGGTAGCACCGGTGTCAGAGCCATGGACTAAAACTAAATGCCAAGAAATGCATAATAGTTTCCTTTGGGAAGTCATCCATCCCTGGCAACCATACCTCTCAAATGTACCTCATTACGAGGAACCTACCTCATTTGAGGTCTTAAAAAGTTAATGTTCCTCAAAGTTCCTCAGAGTTCCACATTGAAAGACTCTGTCACACATTCAGTGTTTGGAACTTTTTTTCAGTGAAATCCATGGTAAATAGAAATGAATCATATTAATTCATTCAAAGATCGCATGTATAAGTGAAACTAGCATATTTTAACCATCCTATAGCCTTCCTAGTTGAAGTTGTTAGTAAGTCATTAGTATGTGTTCCACATTTTGCCCATTTGTCCCACGTTATGAAGGCTAGTGTTCCTCATTTTGGAGATGGAAGGTTGAGAGCTATGCTGGTAACTATCATATTAACAACACACCCCTTAGAGCTGACCCAATAGTCAGGGACTTAGGGACACACATAGATAGTAATCTAGCCTTTGATTATCATGTGTCTACAGTGGTGAGGAAATCATACTATGTTACGCAACTTATAAACAAAGGTATGGCATCTAAGTCCAAGGAAGTCATTCTTCCACTGTATTTGGCATTCATCAGACCTATCATTGCGTATAAATCCCCCTTTGGTATGTACCTAACCAGGCATATCCAACAACTGGAACATCCACAGAGGTTCCTCACTAGAAGAATGCAGGGCATAAGTAATATGTCCTATGCTGACCGCCTCAAGGCCCGATCCCTGTATTCTGTCTCCTACAGGCTTTTGAGGGGAGATCTATGCCTAGCATATAGGGCATTGTCAGTCAGACCTCACTCTGATGGACCTTCTGCATATCCACAACACAAACAGTACCGGAATTACCCATTCTAAAGACTTAAACCTTGCCTGTGACATAAATAGGACTTGCTGGAGAGACAAGCATGTATCCCAGAGACTACCCCATCTAGGGAACAGGCATCCATGTGAAGCAGAGTTCCTCCCTAACCCAATTCAAGTGCAACTTGGACAATTGGATGGGAAACCGAAAATTCATCCCTGGTTTGGCACCTATGTCTCTAATGCAAACAGGTAACCTGTAAATGGTTAATCTCCCAGGCCCATGCTTACACTTATCAAGGGTGTCAGAACTTGTCAGAAATTCGGGATGCATGGCTAGGCTTAAAAAGGCCCTTTTGGTCATTAGCCTAGTAATCACCTATTAACCTATGGGGCAGAGACAGAGTGATTGGATCAAAGGCATACAAGGAGAGCAGGTACTGCTAGCTTTGGCCTAGGTATGTTTATCACATCGCATATCCCCAGCATAGTGAAAGAGAAGATTTGGAGGGAGAGTATGTGGATGAGTTTGTGTTGGTAGATGCAGATGGTGTTCAAAGGTTAGATGAGGCAGAAGCTCCAGGGTTGAAAGATTTTACAACTGTATTCATCATCTTGTGAAAATGACACCCAGTAAGGTTTAGGGCTCAGACTTGGGACAATTGGGTGATGTAGTTTGTATTTGTGATGGCAATGTTATTGGAAATGAAGGCATACCAAGGTCTTCCTTTGTTGGCATACTTTGTTACAATAAGGGGAACTCAGAGGTTGGGGGGTTAACATGCCTAAGTACAATCCATGGTTCATGAAGCTGAAGACCATTGATAAAGAATTGAAATGAGATTACAGATGCACAGTTACATGGTTAGGGACAATGACTGATAATCAGGATTACCAAACAGGTCAGGACAAGAAGTGCCAAGGAACAATAATAAGGCATGGTGTGCATTTAATGTAGGTGGTAATCATAGCCTGTCTGGAGGTTTACACACATTTGCTCACTTTGTGGAGGGAGGACATATTGTACCCCAATACTAGCAAAAGGAGACCAGGTAGGCAGACCATGGCCTGTTTTCCTTACAAGATGAACTGGGGAAGGGATCCAGTAGCTGATACAGCTTTGAAAGTAAGGGCAGCTTTGGGATTTACAGAAGGCTGCTGCTGATCTTTCCAGAAGGGTTTGGTAGGTTGGACAGTTCATTGTCCTATTAATGTAGAGGCTTTCTGTTTGAGGGTAGAATAGTATCCAGCAAAACTATTAGCTTTGGAGTTGATAGCAGGTTTTCTTGTAGGATTCTTATTCATCTGACAGTGGTGCAGTTTCTGCTAAGGTATGTAGCAACTTAAAGTTAGTAAAAGACATAACTCAGTAGTGCAGGCAATGCTGTATAAATGAATTTCAGGCAGGATTAGTTTGGGGCCCTTATGAAGAACCACCATTTACATTTATTGATTTTTTTATTTATATTTCTTTTCTAGTTTAGGCACTGATCTCCATGGAGTTTTTTTTAGACTCAGCTCAGGAGCAATGTCTGGTTAAGTGACTTGCTTAGAGTGACAAAGTTAGGCAATGGAAGCTGATGGAATCAAACCTTGCTCCACTGAACCACAGGAAACAGGTCGTTAACAGCTTCTTGATCCCCTATACCAACTGTCAGATATTTAGGTTATCGCCACTGGAGTTGGCCCCAAAAAATAAGCCAGGGGAATTTCATTGATTCGCCATCTATTGTTCCCAGAAGAGGACTCAGTCAATGACTATACTGATAGGAAAGTGGTAAAGATACAGTATACATGACAAGATGATGTGAAAAGAGCCATCTGCTCATTCACGGACCCTTGGTTGGTAAAGCTTGACACGGAGTGGTTTTCCCCTGGTTTCTGGTATTAGTCCAAGTTAGGCATGTGGATGGTAGGACAGTTTTATTTTAATAAAATTGTTCTCACAGGTTGAGCAGCCACTTATGCTACTTTTGAGAAGTTTGGCTCAACACTGATAATCTAGAGCAAAGAGCAGTTCATTGCAGAGACTGTTTTCTTTAGCTGGTAAAGGTGAGGAGGGTGTAGCATTACATCTACATTGTTTTGTTCAAACTAAGGCCCTTATTTTCTTGTATCTTCTTGCTGATACTGAAGCAGGATATTTTTGTTTACCACAGGACAAGTTGGAGAAGTTTAGTTGGAAAATTGAGGTGTGGTCAGTTGCAGTTAGGGTGAAGGAGGTAATGGTACTACTTGGGCTATTGAATTTTGCTTGTAGTGCCAGGTTACCAGGTAGAGCATTTACTAGGTCATTGGTGAATGTGTTGATTGGAGATAAGAAGAAGAAGCTCCAAAGAGAGGCAGTTAACAAGATAGTGAAGGAGAATCTTCAGGTGTATTATGTATTTTTGGAACTTTACAGAGGGGTTACCATATCAAAGAAGAGTGGGTTTTATTAGACTGTTTGCAGTTGCACTCTGATACACTGTGTGGCTTAGGAAGTGGTACATATTTAAGAATAAGTGGTCTTCAGTTCCTTGGCCTGAACAGTCATCTATGAAGTTCTGCAAAAATATTGCTTTTCTAGTGCTGATGCCCTTTTTCATGGCAATGTTGGTATGGCGGAATAGGAAAGTGGTACACCCTTCTGATGATGTAGAGCAGTGCAGGTAAGAAGTAGGTAGTCTTCTAGTTTGATTACATTACATTACAATTACTGTAGTGTTGCAGTGCCTTAAAATTAGGTTAAATGTGTTGGCTGACAGTCTACCTCGATTTCAGTTTTGTAGGCTCTGGGCTATCATTCCAAAGGCAGAGATGCAGCTGGCGGTAATTCCGAATGAAGTATGGTGAAATAACCAGCTGTAGTGGGATGTGCGGTAAGCATTCTTGAGTTCTTTCCCCTAGGAGATTTTAGAGTTCATGTTTGGCACTGTTTGCTGCGTTTATAAGGAAATTGCCACCAAGTGATAATAGCTCGTCCCTGTCCAAATTCAAGTGCAACTTAGATTTATGGATGGGAAAAAAATTACCCCACAACTTACCTCTGTACAACTAATGGACAGAGGCAGCTCCTAAATGCTTTATCCCATACATGGGTCCTCTTCAATTGTCTATGGTGTGATTCCAGTTATTTTCATTAGGGGTAATATATAATTATTAACCATAGGATGTGTAAGGCTGGTCTATGCCACATGGGTTAGGTTAATCTGAGCAAAAAAGGGAAAATGGATAGAATTAAAATGGTCTGCAACTGCAGATATCCTAGTATTTACATATGAATTTATGATAAAAATTCAAAAGGGGATATTCGAGTGTGACTGTCACTGCTGCTATTCTGCCTTGCCCTTAACCCATTAAGCTGTCTACTTAACAGCTTAGGCCATGGCTATAATTTGGCTCCCAGAAAACAACAAAGTGTAAAGACTTCTCATCTTCTCTATGTCAATGATTTAAAACTGTATAACTCATCAGATGAGGAAATGACAGCACAAATGCAAGTTGTCAAAACTTTTTCAGATGATATAAGAATGTCATTTGGTCTTGATAAATGTGTGCAAAAGTAACCTTTAAAGCAGGAAAACTGCAGCACCATGAAAACATCAGTTTGGGGGCAAGAATGTGATATAAAAGAACTTGAGCAAGAGGGAGTGTATAAATATTTGTGAATTGATAATGGATCAACAATAAAACATGAACAAATGTGAACAAAACTTAGTAAGGAATACTTTAGAAGACTTAAATGAATCCTGAAAACAGCATTGACATCTAGGAACAAAATTCAAGCTATAAAGCAGTTTTTTCTTCCTGTCCTAACTTACAGTTTTAATGATAGACTGGTCCCAAAATGTGTTGGATAGATTAGACAGAAAAACAAGAAGGATGCTTCATGCTCAACAAATGATTTATAAACATCAGTGCATACCAAGATTATATATTCCCCATTATGAAAGAGGGATGGGCCTCCTTGAAACTGATTACATTAATAGATCTGCAATCATGGGACTCCACACATATCTGCTAACCTCACAATATCCAAATGTAGTGAAAGTTTTGAAGCAAGAGTAGACTAAATCTAAGGTGACTTCCCTGCTTAGTCTAGCAGAAGCATATCTGTGTCAAGCAGAAATGGAAATCAAACAACATGTAGATGAAAATTAGGCAGCAACTGAATGTGCCAAAAAGCAAAAGAAAGAATATAAGATGAAGGACCAGATGAGAAGGCAAGAAATGTGGAAAATGTGTAAATATAGTTGCAAGTACAGAAAACTTCTGGAAGAACCTCATGTTGATCAAAAATGCAGGAATGGTTAAGGAGAGGTGAATTCAAACCAAGTGATGAAAGGTTAATATTGGCAGCACAAGATAGTGGGCTATGTACATGATGGTTTACAAAGTCCACTGAACATGTGGGAGAAATAGACAAATGTAGATTTTGTAAAACAGAATTGGAAACAGTTGCACACTTCGTTGCTTGTTGTGACATACTAAAGACAGAAGGACTGTATACTGAAATGCATAATAATGTGGCAAGACTGTTGCACTGGGGATTGTGCAAATATGGTATTGAAGTAGCTGAAAAACACTGGAAACATGAGCCACAAAGCATCATAGAAATTTCTAAAAGAGCAAGATAGACAGGAAGGGGTGGGAACTTTGTATTCTGGTTCTATGGAATACAGTGGGATGGCCAATAAATGTAAATAGTTGAAGGAGGATGATTTCAGAAAATGATAATTTTGTGGTTACTCACAATAGCCAATGAAAGACGAGAGGGAAGTAAATATATGGTCAAATTAACACATGGGGCAGGCAACTAGAAAGACAGTTGAATTTAAAAACGCAAGAGCACCAGGGTGGGAAGGTGGGGGAAAACGTAATTTCTGTGTGACTCACAAGAGACATGGCTGTGGTCTCTTTCCTAGTGTAAATATGCAATTAGAAGGAGAATACAAGTAAAGCAAAGTGTAAACAAAATTAATCATAATATACAAAGTAGAAGAAAGCAATAAAGCAACACAAAATACAAGAAAGCAAAAACAGACTAACCTTTCCCTGACACAAGTTGTGACAGAGTCTGGGTGAGCATTTCTAGTAAAGTCCGTGTTGTCTGCAAACATGAGACAATTGCTACATTGTCTCAGGATGCCCATATCCACTGAACTGGCTGTGAAGAAATTGGGAAATTTGATATTCATTATATGTTCTCTGTTAGTTGAGTTGCACCCAGGCTACCATCTACTGCCAGTAGATAGAAAATCCTCAGTCCCTCTAATATAAAAACACAGAAAAGAGCTTTCCAGAGTGTACAATTACACTAGTTTACCCAACAGCTAACTACATAATGAATTCGGAGTAAGTAAATCACTAGACAGGGCAACGAGAAGGAAAAATACTTTTTTTTTTTTCAAAATAAGCACAAGGAAGGGCAATAAGTAAATGTTTAAAGATATTAACAGGAGTGTAGAATGGGATGAGCGTCTATGCTCAATTTACCGTAAGGGTGGGCGGGTCAAAAACTGCCAGGTTTAAAAAGCAGAGCAATGAATGTGAAAGTGTGAGGGAAAATCATCAGCAACAGAGAAAGAAATGTGAGAGTTAGTGGAAAAAGTCACCAACAGAGAGTCAAACTCTGCTTGTAGTTGTTGCAGGCCTTGAGTCTTATCAGAGAAGATACTGCCACATATATGCTTTATGTATTTAAGTATCACTCAAGTAACAAAATAACCAACAAAGAAGCAAGTGAACTATGAAGACTAGATAATTTAAGTGCCTGTTGACCACATAGAACAAAATCACCAGGCCAAACAGATTTCTCCAAACAGAAAACACAATACAGCATGAACATGTAATACAGAAAGCAGCCTCTTTCAGTTTAAGCAACTACTCTTCTGACACAAAAAAAGAGATTATATTACTTTCCTTGTTTCTTTGCTTCAAATCACTAGCAAGGACTCAAACACTGCCTTTAGTAGTTGCAAGCTTTGATTCTTAGCTGAGAAGACAAGGCCACAGATATATTCTGTATGTTTAAATATCACTCAAGAAACAAGAGCAGTAAAAGGATGGGAGAGGTTGGCAGGCATGACAATGGATAAGCATTTACTGAGGGATATGCAGTTGTTAATGATCTGTTTAAAGGTCTGTATGTGGCTTCACCTTTGAGAGAGGTTTATATTTGTTGGCAAAATTGATGTTATTGCTTTATGAAGCGGCTTTTCATATTACAGAATTGTTAGGTGGACTGATGTGGTCAGAGATGTTTCTTACCTCACAATGCAGTGTTGGTTTGGTTAAAGTGTTCAGAGATGGACTAGACAGGTAAGGGGCAGCAGGTACTCTTACTGATTAATAAGGAGAAGGTTTTGTGCCCTGTACATTCGTGGAATAATTTGACAAAGACTGTCAAGACAGGGTAAGCAGTTGTTTGTTCTTAGGTATTTGTCTAGTGTGCGGGTGGAAGTTAGACATTTTTATTCAATTATAACAAATGTAATGAGGAGTGTAGCCTTAATTGATGGGTGGTAGTCATTTCAATCTTTTTGGATTGGTAAGATTTCTGATTTAGTTTATGAAGGTAAATCAACAGATGTAATCAAAAGGGAGTCCAGGTGGGTATCTGATGCTTTTAGACAATATAAGATAGTGTCTGTATTTTGTGGCAGTTAAATAATTTAGGTTTTGCTTGTTTTATTTTGTAGGATGAAGTCAGGTGGTCATATTAAATAAAGCATTCCGATGAATATCGAATGGCAATGCTAGCTGCTGTGAGACCTGTTGGTATTTGACTGGGGACTGATTCCAGCTTCTGAGAAGCATATTGACATGTTATCAAAACAATGTGATGGAATCTGTTGTTCTCAGTTGTAGCTGAATGGCAGCTCAAGGTGGTTTTTCAGATATAGCTATCCTGAAGAGAACATCATTGTCCTTAGATATACATCTCTTGTTGTTGCAGCAGGAATTCCTTGGGGTGGTAATTATTTGGATAGCTATAATTCAAAGGTTGGTCTGGATAGATGTTTTTATGATAGCAGCTATGAGGTCATTCAGATGGTTGATTAATCTCAGGCATCTTAGGGTGCCATATTAATAGGTAGTGAGAGGGATCCTGTGTGGTATTGTGCTGATGGCGAATATCTGAGTAAAGTTGTCCCATGTCACATTTATTGAAGAAAATAATAGCTGATCCTTTAAAGGGGTGGCTGCTACTAGAAAGGATGATGTAAGAAAGAAACTGTGGGAACAGGCTGCCATTCAGGCAGTCTGGTGGGTGGGTGGGGCACCAGGCCACTTGGAGAGTTTGCATTTTCTACTTATTTCCAGGGCAGAAATGGAAGGTAGGAGTCAGCAATATCATTATGCTGCCCTGTTAGTTTAATGAGTGCTTACTTGAGCAGAATTTAGCAGCACTGGTAATTATGTTTTTTAATTGCATTCATATGTGAGCATTAATGAAACACACCTGTCTTAGTTAGCTGTATTGCAGGTAAGCAGTGTTATACTCACTTGCCAAAACATTTGTTATGTCAGACATTGCATTATGTCAAACATTTTATCATCTCAAGATGATAATTATGTTTATGGCAGGTATATAGGACACAGAGCAAGTTTTTCTATTATGTGTATTTAAACAATAAAGCTGGTTATATTACAATGCTGGTGTGTTTTGATTGTCTTGGGGTGGGGTCCATGGACAGTAACATTTTAATATTACTTTAGATTTGCATGGTGGGGATAAAAATAGTATAGATAGTGTGTCCAAAAGTTGGAATGATGCAGTTGAGTAGCGTAAATGTATATAGTAAGTACAATATTCTGGATGTTTTCATCACTTAAAAATAGCTACTGAGTAGCAGTTTTCGAAGAAGGGTTGCATTTCT
Source organism: Protopterus annectens (assembly GCF_019279795.1). NCBI lineage: Eukaryota > Metazoa > Chordata > Ceratodontiformes > Protopteridae > Protopterus > Protopterus annectens. The sequence continues at coordinate 1,117,256,112 of NC_056728.1, forward strand.
TTTTTGACCTGAACTGCAGACTGCAACTAAGAGATGCAATGTGTTTTGGAGAAAAATGTTACATAATTTTGACCTTAAGCACCAAGGTTACACTTCCTGTCTGTCCTATCCTTATCAGCTGTTTTCTTTTTTAATGATTTGATTGATTCATGGAATAATTCCATAAGAAAGGTCCTTACAGAGATTAAATAAGTAATTTTGGAAGCAATTAAACTATGGTAATCTATCATTTTACAGTGCTTATATTACAAAAAGAAAGAAAAACATTGATTTAATAACTAGAGACTTGTTTCTTGCTCCTACCAGGTGCATGCCATTTGTCCAATGCAGGTGTCATGAATAGAAATTTAATGTACTTTTACCTTTGATACGTTGCACTGTCCTTTGAAATTTAGTTCTTTTGTGTGACTACACAAGCCTTTTAAGTTTTTATATATTGTTTCATTTTTCTGAATCAGGCACTCCTTAAGATGATCAAGTTTTACATGATTCATTTGATCTTTGTTTATATCCATACAGACTAGCCTGCTCACATATAAAATGAGAAAATGAGTGATGATTAAAAAATATGGTGATGATTGCAAACTAGACAACATAAAAAAGCACTGTTTACCACCAAAACTTTAGTATTTATAGAATAATTAGACTTGGCAAAAAGAATATAAATTGTGTTTGCGAATAAAGTATAAAATCATAGAAAATAACACATTGTTAAAGATCTAGGGACAGTGATACACAACAATTTGATAAATCCTCAAGTTGGTTTAGGTTTTGATTTCCATTTTCTAGTAATACTTTTTTTTTTTTTTTTTTGGCAGGAATCTTGATTAGACTCAACAAGGCATAGCTCAAAAAAAATAATTTCCTTGGTTATACCAATTTGCTCACCTAGAATCTCGAACAGTGCAGTCTAGAGGGAATCTTTAAAGCTTGCCAACTCATTACACTCCCAGAAAATATGTTTGCAGTTATTGCTTTCTTCCCCGTCACACCTCCAACATTTGCTGTCCACAGAAGAAAAATTCTTTGGAGTCTATCTGGAGTATAAAAATCCCTTTATAAACACTTCCAAGTAAAATAGTTGAGAAGGAAGAAAGCTGTATAACAATTACTGGAGGCTAAAAGTATTATAAAGAAGGGACTGGAAGTGAAGAGAAAAACTGAAGAGAATGAATTGTTCACTGAAAGCAAGCATTCCAAGTAAATGAAGTTTGAAAGAATAGAAAATGTTAGATAAAAAAAATCATAAAATGGAGAATTCCAAGAACATGAATGCAGAGGGTGAGAAAATGAATGATAAGGCAAGGCTTTGCAAGTGTAAGAAAAGAGGAAGAAATAGTAGTCAAAGTTCTAAACACACTTCGGTCAGATTAAAATAGAAGACTCAGGTAAAGGAAGACTCTAGTCAACAGGTATATAATAATAAAATTAAAGATAATGGAACTGCAACCTAAAGAGCATCACAGAAAAATGAAATATGAAGAAAAGAATAAGGCAGCAATAGCAGGTGACACTAAAAAATACTGATATGAGCTGCCTTTCTTAGGAGAAGAGTTAGACACTGGAACCTCATTGAATCTATTAGAAGGAGAGAAGGAAGTACCTTCTAACTTATGACAGGCTGGCCATATGGAAACTCAAGAATTGGTTGACCTCCATTTAAGCTGGGTAAACTTTAAAAAAAGGAAAAATGGAAATGTGACAATTAGAGCAGGAGAACATAGAGTAAGAGTGTTGGGGGAAAAAGCTAAATAAAATGTTACGGCTTCAGACCCATACACTGCGCCACAAATAAAATGTCACTGCTTCACACCCATACACTGAGCCACAAATAAAATGTCACGGCTTCAGACCCGTACATTGAGCCACAAATAAAATGTCACTGCTTCAGACCCGTACACTGAGCCACAAAGTCATTGTATGTAGCGTGAATAAAATGTTACTGCTTCTTACCTATAAACTGAGCCACAACCTCATCATATGTAGAGTATATAAAATGTTAGTGCTTCTTACCCATATACTGAGCCACAAAGTCATTGTATATAGAGTGAATAAAATGTTACTGGTTTTTATCAATACACTGAGACACAAAGTGATTGTATGTTGAGTGAATAAAATGGTACTGCTTCCAACCCATACACTGAGCCACAGAGTAATCATATGTAGAGTATATCAAATGTTACTGCTTCTTACCCATATACTGAGCCAAAACATGATCATATGTTGAGTATATAAAATGTTATTCCTTCTTAGCCATGCTCTGAGCCACAAACAAATTGTATGTAGAGTGAATAAAATGTTACTGCTTTTTACAAATACACTGAGCCAAAAAGTCATTGTATGCAGAGTGAATAAAATGTTACTGCTTCTTACCCATAACCTGAGTCACAAACTAATCATATGTAGAGAATAAAAAATGTTACTGCTTCTTACCCATAACCTGAGTCACAAACTAATCATATGTAGAGAATAAAAAATGTTACTGCTTCTTACCCATATACTGAGCCACAAAGTGATTGCATGTAGAGTGATTATAATGTTACTGCTTCTTACCCATATACTGAGCCACAAAGTGATTGCATGTAGAGTGATTATAATGTTACTGCTTCTTACCTATAAACTGAGAATCAAAGTGGTTGCATTCAGAGTAAATGCAATATTACAGCCTCTTATCCATACACTGACCTGCAAAGTAATTCCATGTGGAGTGTGTAAACAAAGAGGTTGTAGTACATTAACCATTAGTTTGTGACTGTTACAAAAAACAGTGATGTGGTTAACACATTGTCATTTGCTTATAGGTTACATAAGACTGGACAAGAGAAATGCAATGTCCTTGCAAGGTTTTACTTACCAGTAATAATGAGACAAGTTACAAAATTATGTTCTGGAGGGTCTGAATGTCATCTGTCAGAAATGATAATGTGACTCAGAGCTGCTGTTTGAATACAGTGCTATAATCATTGTTGGGCCATTAGTAAAGCAATAGGTGCCAATGAACTGGGTGATTTTATACTTTATAGAAACATACCCTGAGACTATTCCATGGCAGAAGGCTAATGCTCAGTCTATAGCTTGTGAGTTAATATTGTTATTTGCCAGTATAGGGATACATAAGGAAATTGTCATTAATTTGTTTTGTTTTATTTTATTTTAGTTATTTATTTATTTATGTATTGCATTTGTAGATCAGTGTAGTCTGATTGGGTTGTGGTAGCTCTTTCCAGCAGGATTCTGGGAAGAAAAGCTCTAGGTACAAAATAGGCAGACTTGTGCAATGCAGAAAAATGTATGACTTAATGTTATAATATAGGCATCCAATAACATAAGGTAGCTATACTAGAGAAAATCATCAGTCAGTAAAATATAAAGTTATTGCATGCTAAAACATAAGAAAATGGGATACATATTGAGGATTTAAATGTAGTTTACAATTTTACATTTATATGTAGGAGAAATTTGAGAGGAGATGTGTGAGATATGAGTAGAAAGCAGAGAGGGGGTGTGGATTATGTGAATAGTATGTATATATGTTAACTGATAAAGAGATAAAGTTGTAGAGAACCTGAGGTAGATATAGATAGTAGTGATAATCTGCTGGAATTTTGCTGGAGTGAAAATAATTGTCAGGGGGTGAGAGAGAGAGTAGAAAAAGCAGCAAGGGGAAAGTGGTAGAAGATAATCGAAGATTTATGCTGAGAATTTGCTTTGTTGAAGTATATAGGGGTAATATTGGTGTGCAAGGTCTGAGGTAGTCTGGCCTGGGAAGTTGTAAGAACAGAGCCAAGAAACTTTAAAGTGCTGAATGAGGAGGGTTTTGAATTTGAACCTACGGACCTATGAATAGGTAAGTGTATTGTCTGATATTGGTAAGGACGGAAATCCAGATTTTGGTAACATAATCTGAGTACAGCCACAGATTGTGCAGTAATTATGCAGGGGTGTAAAGTTCCACAAAGGCTTTCAGTGCATGATGGTTTTGTGGTACATAGTCTATGTTATGCATACTAAATGGATGTTAGAGAAATAATGTAGAAGTAATAGCCGACTTGATTTAAGGTTAAGCAGTGGTGGAATATTTTCATACTGGTTAGTGGTGAATTTAACTATCTGGTAGTGCATGGAGGGCAATGATTGCCCTCTGATATTCAAAAAAAGACAAGCCAGTTAAATATCAGAATAGCTCACAACCCAACCTTAACAAATGTTAAGCACCCCTTGTGAAAGTTGTTAAGGTCAGGTCCCCCACTAAGCAATAAAATCTGCTTGTACTTTCTAGCAAGTGACAGCGCCAGAAAAAAAAAACATTTGTTTCTGCCTGCTGCACATACCCTTAACATGTCCCAAACATCGTGTAAAAAAAAAAAAACTTAAAACAGAGTTGCTAGAATAACAGAATGTGTATTTCCAAACATATCCTGAAGAATGTGAATGCTGAATCTCAAATGTAAGTCATTATTTAGTGACTTCAAGCCATGGCGGTTCATCTGAAACCACATATTTTATGAGGGGTAGACCAAAAATATAAAGCAATAATCCTGATGTCCTGCGAAAATCTAAACAGTTGAGAGGTATGAAGGTAAGTGTAAACATAAAGGACTACATTACACTAACTCTCTGACATCACTTGCTAAGTGTTTTATGGATTTGAAAGCTGGGAAAACACTTTGAGATTTTTCCCCTGTAACTAATAGCACATAGAACAGATAATGCTCCATGCACTACAAAGATTTATGATCGTCTCACTGAACATAACCCCTTATTATGTGTTCTTGACATGGATGCCACATTAAGCTCTTGAGCTTCACTATCAAGGTGAATTTGCATGGTATACATTTATCAAACACATAAGTAGGTTATGATTGAAGATTTGATCATAATCCTCTATGTTATAACATTGTCCAGTTTTGTTTACTGAAGGTTATTGTAGGTGGGTGCAGGTGGGTGCAGTGTATAGTTATGAAAGGAGGAGATATGCAGAAAACATAGTTGTTTGGCATTACTAGTAAAAAGTTTCTGTAGGTTTTCTTGATAGTTTGTTTTATTTGAGTACCAACATTTAGGTGCTATTTATAATGACATCGAGTGGCTTTGTGTAGGATGCAGATTTTGATGTGAAAGGAGTGACTTGGTTTTCTTAGCATTAAGCAGGGGACAGAACTGAGGAGCCAGGTTTCTGTAGAAGAAAACCCTTTTTGGGGGAGTGGGGTCCTGCAGTTGTGTGATGGACTTTGTTGTGGTTATCAGGGTAACAGCATCAGTATACTAAATGACAGCTGTGTCATTAGCTGCAGTGCAGCGGTCATTAATAGAAATGTTAAAAGATGCCTTAGTATTGAGCTGTGTAGCACTCCAGTTAAGATAACCAAGAAAGTCAATTGTACTTTCTGTCATTATATTGCCTGTAGCTTTTTAGAAAGGTAGCTATGGAACCAGCAGATAGAGGGGTTGTTCAAGGGCTAGTAAATATACACTCTGGAGAGCAAGCTGATAGGATACAGTGTCAATTGCCTTAGATAAGTCAAGGAATAGAGAGGAAGCAACCTTCCCAGAGTTCCTCTGGAGGTTGATATGATAGGTGTAATGAAGGGGCTTGATAGTAGTGTTGTAATGTAGCCTAAGGCCGTACTGGGCAGAAGAGAGGAGGTTGTTATCTATTAAGTGTTTCACAAGTTGGGACTATACACACTTTTGAGGATTTTTCATAGTGGAGAAATAATGGTTATAGGGCAGTAATTAGAGAACTGGGTGGAGTTTCCTCCTTTGTGTAAGGGAAGAAGTAGTAACTTTTTTGCAGATAATGGGTACATAGTTTCTTGGAAAGATCTGTTCATGAGGATGGAGACAAAGCATATTAAAGGGTCTGCAACCATGCTAATTTATTCCCGGGGATATAGTCAGCAGAGAGTGTAGTAGATTTTAGCTTATTAACTAGTTTTTGATGGTGGAGATGGGTACAAGGGTGATGGGGAAAACAGTGATTTTAGACGATCGTTCTATGGGGATGGAGAAATGGACTGGTGGATGGTAGTTTATGAGGCTTGTGACTGAATGTATGAAGTATAAGTTTAGTTGGTTATAAATAGATCTGGTATGAATGGTGGTAATAGGAGTGGGTTGGGCTGGGCTCCCTGGATTATACAAATTGTTAATAGAGGACCGGAATTCTTTGGGACATTAATGCGGATATCCTAGATTGAGGTTTAGTAATTTTTTATCAGATCTTATTAATTTATTTTTGGTGCTTTTATGGAGTTATTTGAAGTTTTGGAGATCTGTTTCTGGTTTCTTGTAAAGCCAAGACTTCCAGACTTTATCCCTGAGTCTGATAATTTGTTGAGCAATTTTTGTGAGACAAGGGACAGGGATGAATATGACTCCTTTGTGTCTGGTTGAGATTAGCTGCTTTAATATATCGAGAAAGGTATTAAAATATGCAATTGCTTCATCCAGTGGGAGAGTTTTTAGTAGCTGCCATTTGCAAGCTTTTAGTGATTCTATCAATACTACTTTGTTAAACTGAGCTAAGTTGCAGACTGTGTTATAGCAGAGTTCTTTCTTGGGGGAGGTAGCAATCTTTGAAGAAAGATTGGGAGTTGGTCACTCTGAGAGTTTGGGAGAGTACTAGAGGAGATTATTTTACTTGGGTTGGATGTGGAGGCCCTGTCTACAATAGAAGACCTGTTGGAGTGTTTGCTGCATCTTGTTGTAGAGTTGCTGGATTGTGTGATGTTGCATACATTTATGAAATCATTAGAAGCAGAAATAGGTTGCCAATCAATATTTGTATCATCTGCAGTGATGGATTCTTGGATGATATTGATGAATTGCCAAGAAAGAAGGTCTTTTAAAGTTGAGTTGCTGTTACCACTGGGAATGTAAACAGTGAAGAGACCGGTATTTTTGTGATCATTGATTTTTTAAAAAGGAAAGGAGTATTTCAACATAGCTGAAGGAGAGTGAGTATACTGGGTATTGTGAGCATACCAGTAAGATATTGTATAGAACTGATGTGCCCTCTGTTTTTCTGTGTGATCTGCCTAGTTTCAAAATGTTATAGCCTGGGAGAAGTATTTCATCATTCCTAATGTTGATTTTAACCAGGTTTCAATTAAAATTAAGATATTAGAGGTCTGAAGTCTAATGCAAGTGTGCAGCTTATAAAATTTATTGCAAATGCCTTGGCAGTTTATGTGAGGAAAGACAACTTCTGAGAGGAAGGTGTTACTGGAGTGATTGTGGGGAGGAGTGGAAGAATGATAGTGGTCTCTGAGTTATGATATGTATCATTAGAGTGGGCTAATGGTTTGGCAGCGGTTGGATAAGGAATGTAATTTCTGGGATTGCATCTACATTAAATGCCAAAATTCAATAGGTTGGGTTTATGTTATCAATGAATGGACACCATTTATGGCCAGAAAACCATCATCTGTCATTTCTACTGAAGGCAACAGTTCATAATATTTAACTTTTCATTAAAAATGAGTACCTTCTTATAAAGGGAAATCCTTCAAAATCTAGGTCTGTGTTCAGTCATCAAATGGGTTAACAATCAAATGGTTGAACAGCGAACAGTAATCAGTGAACGTTCAGTCAACTAACTTCTACTACATCAACAAGGTAAGTAACTAGTTGTCCAGCACTTCCCCATCATATACATGGAAGTGTTTCAAACCCCTTTTCTCCCTGTAGTTTGGTCTCAGAGTTGGTACATATAGTAACGGGGGGGGGGTGGCTGCATCTACTGCTTCCCATTGTATCCACTGTTTTTTAGTCTAGGAAAAGTTAAGAAGTATGGCAGCCAGTCACCCACATGTGCACACACACACACACACACACACACACACACACACACACACACACACACACACACACACACACACACACACACACACACACTCTCTCTCTCTCAGGGTGTATGCATCGTGGCATGAATAATTTTAGATTCACTAAGCACTGCTTAGCTGCATGCAAGCACATGCAAACTGGGAAACATTTGAGGAATGGAAATTACCTGATAAGCAGGTGGATCTAATGCAAATGAGGCAGGGTGAGTGATGTAGCAAGTGGAAAGGCATCTATGTAGACCCTGTGTCAGTGTCTATAGTGTACATGGAGTTTTTCTGTGTACAGGGGTTTACACAGAGAAAAGGGGATGTAAAACAGAAAAAATGTGGACATACATTCCCTGAAACTGTAGTAACACATACAAATATGCGCAAAACTAATGTCCAAAACTTGATGACAGAAAGAAGAAGTGGATAAGTTAAAATAATACTTTAATAATCTTGACTTGTTTGTGCTGTGTTCTACAGTGTGCAAAAGTGCACAGTGTACAAGCATGCAAAATCTGAAGGTAATGCTACTCAATGCTAGATGTCTAAACCTCAAAATGCACTCCCTTGAGGCACTCCTAAAAACTGAGAACATCGATATCTGTGCAGTAACTGAGACCTGGTTCAAGGCTCCAGAGAGCACCCCTGCAATACCAGGCTACAACTCTTACCACATTTTTCGGCCACCAAACCAGGATCGAAACACTAAAGGTGGAGGAGTGTCCATATTCACCAAGGATATTCACACCACCAGGTTAGTTTCCCAACACAATGCGTCTGAAATTCTCCAGGTGCAACTAACACTAGGTAAGACTGCAATCCTTGCTACAGATCTCCCACCATGCCCCAAGATTCTCACTACACCTTTCTAAACATACTGGAAAATATTAATATACAACCAAACACCCTAACACTGGGTGACTTCGACTACCCTGCCATTAACTGGAAAAACTAATCGTGTACCAACACCTTTGCCCAATGGCTCTTGGAATTCATAAATTCCAATGCCCTGGATCAGCTAATCCATAGTCCCACCAGGGGCTCCAATATCCTAGACCTGGTCATTACCAACATGGGAAATCGATGCTCCACACCTATGGCCACCCCCTCGTTGGTCAGGTCAGACCATAAGCTAATCACCCTTAACATCCACATCCCACCCCCACTCCCCAGTAAGGAAACCTCCATAAAAAAACTTCTCCAAAGCCAACCTCATGCTACTCAAGTCAGAAGTTACAAACTTCATGACACCCATGCAGATGGGAACTGAAAGTTTGACTGCTGAGTCCTACACTAATGCACTGTACGAGCACATCCACTCATGCATGAATTGTGACATCCCAAATAGAACCAAGATGCTCTCCTCCAAAAAAGGAAGCCAATCTGGTGGTCCCCTGCCATAAACAAACTTTACAACAAAATGAAGAAACTGTTGCAGAAAAGAGGAAAATCCTAGAATGCAAAAAACTCCCTTACCAGCCTCAGTAAGAAGCTGAGATCCGTAATAAAATCCTCCAAAGCTAGTTATGAAAATAAAATTGCTAAAGATTCCAAAGACAACCACAAGGCATTCTGTAACTATGTCAAGAATCTAAATGGCAATGCTGAGATCTGCTCTGAGCTACAACAGAATGGCATTAAATATACTGATCCCAAGGATATTGCCAATATCCTGGCAGATGGATTCAGTACCAACTTCACCCCCCCTCTCACCCCCTAAATGGCCCATCTCAATACCGGAAGATTGCCAGATTCCGGTAATAATGGCCACACAGGTAAAAAATGCACTCTCCAAAGTTAAGAATACAGCATCCATGGGACCAGATGACATCTTGGGCTGTGTACTACATGAACTACAAAATGAACTAGCACCTCACCTAAGTGTCATGTTTAATCATACCCTCACCTCAGGCTTTGTGCCCACTGAATGGCGCACAGCTATAGTTATCCCACTCCACAAGGGGGGATCCATCTTGGATCCCAGGAACTACCGCCCCATCAGTCTGACGAGCCTGATCTGCAAGGCCAAGGAATGTATTATCATAGAAATTATAAACAAAGACATAGGCAACCTTAAAACACTGGACCCCACCCAGTTTGGGTTCATGAAGGGACGATCTTGTCTCCTGAACCTGATTTACTTCTTAGAATCAGTCTCCAGAGCCGTGGACGAGGGTAAGGCAGTCCACACAGCCTGTCTGGACCTCGCCAAGGCCTTTGACACCACCCCCCACTCTGGAATTATAGACAAACTTACTAAGCTGGGCATTAATCCCTACATCACTCAATGGGTTGCCAACTGGCTTACTGACAGAACCCACACTGTAAAAGTAGCTGACTCCAAATCCAGCTCCAGTCAAGTGACAAGTGGAGTACCTCAGGATTCAGTCCTGGGACATCTCTTGTTTGGCATCTACTTCTCTGAAGAACAGGCCAACACTAATGGTACACCATGACATTGGCTAAGAGGCAATGCATAACACAGTCACTGACAACCTAAGGATCTACCATGTGACACCTTACCTGTTCTCCCATACAGACATTAAAAATTATCGCAGGAAACCCGCATATCCTGTACCTACTCACGTATTGGCTGTGTACTGCTTGCATCAGACAGAGTCAGTCCCGAACTAAGGTTGTCTCAGCTTCGGTATTTGCAAGGTAAGTCCATAACCTTCACAGTACTCATAAGGATTATTATAATATGGCATTGCATATATGAATCTGGTACACCTTGCAAGTAAAAATAGTGGGCTACTTGTACTGAAATTACATCCACAGTGGACTACAGATACTCATTCCACTACCTTGTTTCCATGAGTATTCACTAGACCACATGCGTGGAATACCCACACAGTCCTAGTGCAATAGATTACTGGTACATCTGTCAAGGGAAATGTTAGACAGGGGCGTGACATGATAGTCAGACTACTGTGTATCCCAGCAGAACATGTGGTGGTGTTCCACCATCCCCAACACAGCAGTTTTCCCTTGTAACTGGTGTAACACAAACTAATCAATGGTATATGAGCATGTCAAGCAGTCTCAGGACAGTAACATGGAAATTGATCATATGTTCCATATCTGACTTAGTGCAGGAATAATAATATACTTATTTATGTAGTTCACTGTGTGATGAATGATCTCTGTCTGTCAAACATCTAGTGTAGCTAAAAGGACTAGGTGATAAGCTTGTGTGGTGGCATTC
>NC_056728.1:1117269654-1117334654 GCF_019279795.1 Protopterus annectens
AGAGGATTGCCAATGAGGTGCACTGTTACCCATTAGGTGGGGGGTGTTTCAATGGATTGCGAAAGTGTGGTACACAGGTCTCCTCCACCAGCATGTATTATTAATGTCACATACCAGATAATGTCCTTACAGCAGGTAATACATGTACCATTCCACTTACAAATATGTAGCATTTGCAATACAGCAGGGTCAGACATTGCCCTGTATGCAAGGCAGATATCACTTCTGAGTGGTCTATATGACACAAGCTGTAATGACAGTTATTGCACAAATTCCCTGTAGGACAGATACTGCAGACTTGAAGTTCCCCTGTGAGGAAACTGTGGTGTGTGCAATTGCCACAGGTGCTTGCAAAGGTACATGAGAAAACGGCCATTGCAGTGAACTAATGCCATGCTGAGGGGAGACTACACAGAGGTTATAACTACATCATTATTGGGTGACAGTACCCTCACAAATAACATAAGCATGATATATTACCCTTCTTACCCCTGTGGAAACATGGTAATCTATGTTAAAGTAGGTGTAAATCTGTGTAGCCAGGCCTGTGTGCCCAGGTTTGTCACCCTTGTGTCTGTACATCAGGTGTTGTTAATGATGTGCTGCTTACAGGAACATTGCTGTTACCAATGGAAATGATACTACATACATATTTGCATGGGGTTATGGCTATGAGTATGTGAACAAGCATATGCTTATGAAGACTGCCTTGTAGGAGACTGACATAACTGGAGGATTGTATGACTGCTCTCAGTTTGCTGTGTCATTAGGTGCTTCTTGTCCTCCTGTCAGCTACAGTTGAGTCTATGAAATTGTACAGGTGTTTGCATAAATCATTGTTGTAGAGGCAGCCATATTTGCCTATTTCATCTGAGGTTGGTGGTGCAGTCACACCAGTTATATCATTCCATAGGAGGTTATCCTTTGCTTTGTTGAAGTTTACATCTGTGTTTGGTGAAGTGGGGATTCAGGTGTGAGTCTTACATATAACTACATCTAGTTGTGGTCAGGTCTTACCATGGAGGACTTTACAGTGCAGGTGCTACAATGGTCACCCATATTGGTAAGCACCTGATCCAGTACATTGGCTCCCTTTGTGGGGATGTCACTCCACTAGTTCAGGGCACTGTTTTTAAGGACGTGGAAAAACCTTTGCCCAAGTGAGTTTGAACATGAGTAACCAACACAGTTGGCATTTAGTAAAAGTCACCCTAAACCATGATGTTGTGATGTAGTTTGATGGACACAGGTAGATTCAAGTACACACAGCAGGTGTTGTGAACCATGGAGTTGCCCTATAACTGGCAATGGCTTCATTAGGTGGCCTACCAGCACTGAATAGTACCTGCATTGTCTCCAGGAAATCACACTGTTTAACAGACTGGATGTGTATCAATCTGTAATGACTATGGATATACCACCTGCATTAGCCAGCATACTTTCACTATGGATTCTCAACATGTGGAAAGATGGTTAGCCTGGAATGGCTGTGATGCTGCCCATAGCCCCAAACCAGGAGTATGTGACTGTGCAAACGTCTGCATCTTCCAAGGTGGGGACACCATCCAGTGAGTGGAGTTTAGTGGTGGTATTCCTAGTATGTAACAGCATAACCATGTTGTTGTTTGACAATGGTGTTTCATATATGGAAAGTTTCCCCATTAGTCACCACTTATAAGATGCACTATGGTGATGTCAGCAGCCTTGTCCACCACAAAAACTGCCAGGAGTGACAGATGAACACTATCTGTGGCAAAGCATTGACGACTGTTGAGCAAGTCAAAGCAGGCAGATATTTACTGGGTCCCCTTAAAATGATACCATGTGATAAGCCAATTAGTGATGTCAATCATTTTCCATGTGTATTGAACCATCATCCTAGGTGAAGGTGTAATGCAGCTGAAGGGTAGGAGCATACCCACCAGAAACAGAGTCTGTCAGCTCAGTCCTGTGTCTGCATACAGTCCATTGCAGTATGTCTCAAGTTGTACACACCAACAGGAACTATGACGTCATCATAATGTCACCTGATGTTGACAGGCCTATGTGCATGTGTGTTATGGCAAATCCTGGCACTCCACAGACAGATAACTGTGAGCTTTCTTATATGTAACCTGGTGACAAGGACATTAATGTGTCACATGAATCACCTATAAATAATATAGTTGAGTTTGTGCTTATTCTCAGGTGTTTGACCATTGAGACAGTGGTGCATACACTATTAAGTGTACTGTGTTCTGCAGAGCTATGTAGACACCTGATGTTGACAGGCCTATGTGCATGTGTGTTATGGCAAATCCTGGCACTCCACAGACAGATAACTGTGAGCTTTCTTATATGTAACCTGGTGACAAGGACATTAATGTGTCACATGAATCACCTATAAATAATATAGTTGAGTTTGTGCTTATTCTCAGGTGTTTGACCATTGAGACAGTGGTGCATACACTATTAAGTGTACTGTGTTCTGCAGAGCTATGTGTACATGTACTGAGCTTGCAAGTGGGTTTTTGAGGTGTCTATCCTTTGTGTATGTGTTTGGTAAGGAGCTCCACACATGCAGATGTGTGTGACGTGTGTGTGTGTGTGTGTGTGTGTGGAGTACATGGTGAGGTATGCATGTTGTCAAAGTGGTCATTGCCATATGTAATGACCAGTTTGTGGGATGGCATGGAATCAAGGTTTGTTATATAGTCATATCTTTCACACATTCTGTGTGGCATAGCAGTACAGGGTCTGGGACACTGTCCACATCTCCATAGTGGTTACTGATACTGCCATTAGCAATAGATTTTTGCTGTGTGTACATCACAGCAGGCCTTTGCCAGGCAGAGGCCTGACAGATGCTGCAGTGTAACATGGTATCACCTTTATGTAATTTACCTAAGATAATGCAGAGCCTGACAGTGTAACATGACATGATTGAGTGGGTACAATGCTTTGCCAGGCATGTGGCCCTTGCATCAACCATACTCCTGTGATTAGGCATGTTCGCAATAGCATACCTACAAATATGACTATGATACTGGATGTTGGGTGACATGATGTGGAAACACAGACGTGTTCTGGTCACAGAACTGTAGAGTATGACATAAGTAGGGTATGTGTGGGTACATACACATTGGTCAAATATGGCCACTCCTCTACAGTAGGCCTCCCATCTATGGCAAGCAGACATGCACCATGAAGCTGTTGAAGGTCAAGCTGCATGAATTGCTGTGAAATTTTGACCTAATAGGGATCACCACCACTGTGGTGCTTACTCGAGTAACGTTGCATGTGTATATCATCGGACTTTGTTCATCATATTGTGACACTGCAGCTGTGCTCCGACTCATCATCTGCTCATTACCCTACTGATTTCCTATAAACCCTGGAATAGTAAGCATAATAAATGGCACACTGTAATGAGTGCTCTGATTGCTACTCAAGGTATCTACCTGGAAAAAAGGATGTCAAGCCTACAAAGCCTTGAATGACATGGGACAACTATGTAGATGAACAAACAGACTGTGTCATGCACCTCATGTGGAGTCTGGTACTAGTGTTTTGCTTTTGGTGAGAGATAAAGTGTAGGACCATGGTATTCCAGGATAGTGGTTGCGCTGAGACCAGTAGTTGTAGTAGCCAGGCACCAGCAATTCAGGGGACTCCCCTCTTGACAGCATTCCTTGCAAGGTGATTATGTCTTTGCAGTGGTTTGCAACTGCAGGATAACTGTGTAAACATTCCCTCCTTACCTTTCCCAGGATCTACTTATGATCTCCCTCCACTACTTGCCTATGGTCTGTACAGACACAGACATGTTGGCTGACTACCTTCTTGGAAACCATGATGGAATTAAAGTCAGTACATAGTTGTACACAGGGCAAGTAGCATGCAGTGACAAGCAGTATCCCCAGATGTCTCAGTAGTGTCACATTTACAGCCAAGAAAGGACTTATCATGGAAATGATCAGTAGAAATGTGGTACACCTGCAGGTACTGGACAAAACCCAGTTTGATTTTTCCATGGTCAGATCATGTCTACCCTAAGCATTGGACCTAATTGATGGTTACAGTATGCAATGGATGAGGGGTAAATGACTCACCCCACCTACCATGGCCTGAGAAAGCATTTGACAAGATTAGGCCATCAGACATTGTGGACACACTGTAGAGGTTATTTACAAACTTGTATGTTAGGCCCCAGGCCCTGCTTACACTTATCAAAGGTATCACACAATGTCAGAGATTACAGATGCATGAGTAGGCTGCATGAAGCCATTGTTCCTGTTAGCCTGTGATATACATATGAGCCTATGGTGCCATGCATCTATACTGGTTACCATTGTAAAGAGGTTTTTTGCTTCTGTGCTGACATTCCTTCCTGTGCTCTGACATATACAGGTTTATTGTAGCAGTGTACCCATAGGTGTGTCCCAAGCAATTCTGCACCTTAAATATAAACATCTCTATGAGACACCATTCATTGTGTAAGTATACAGCCATTACAACATCATCCAACTTAATGTACACAACATAATGTTTTTTACTCATTACAACTGCCAGCAGATATCTGTCAGTGGCCAGTACAAGTGGCATGTGAAAGGCAACAGTGGGTTAAAGAAATACATAGTAATTTAGGTAGTCACCCTGTGCATCAGTCACATACCTTTACATCCCTGCATCGATGACAAGGATGACAGGGATGTGACACAGGCATCATCACTTGCATATGGTGTTGTGTGGTGGTGCAGGAGGCCTAGGCTGAACCAACAGGATGGCAAGCATGTGTGTGACTCAGGAAGGGAAGTAGGAAAGATGGTCCATGGTATGTGTCATGTGCATCTGCAGGTGGCCTGAATGTGATAGTGGTGTGTGTGTGTGTGTGTGTGTGTGTGTGTGTGTGTGTGTGTGTGTGTGTGTGTGTGTGTGTGTGTGTGTGTGTGTGTGTGTGTGTGTGTGTGTGTGAACACAGTCAAGCTGAGTTGTAGCCCTACATGATTGTATGTTGGACAGCTCTGAACCATGCATGGTAGAGCTGACAGTTCACTGTCTCTGCCCCCAAACATGGGAACTGGTTCATCCAGGATTTGCACTGGCAACTTCATGCCCAAGGTCAGAATTGGCACTACAACCTGAAGGTGACTGCTGCTGGGACCGTGTCCCACTCAGGAATGCCCAGGATGATGAGCCCATGGTCTGCCATGTCTTGGTGTGGCTAGCACAGTCTCCTCTGGGATGTTGGATGCACTGCCACTATGGAAGCGTGATTGAGCATGGCCACGTGTACTCTCAGCAGATGTAGCTGCTGACCTACATCCATGAGTCCAATGCTCAACTCCAACAAGATGTTCCATCACAACCACCATTCCAAGAGAGATATTCTGCAATCTCTCACAGACCACTGTCTTTCCACTGCATCAGTCGACTGATCCAGGGTATCCGCAACACAGCGGAGGTAGTCACAGATGTCAGACTGTGTTGCATCCATAACCCTGAGCATTTGTCGGGAGGTCCTGTCAGAATCTGTCCATGCTTCCATGACGGCCCTAGAAAATACACTGAGTGGCACATGACAAGACATCTGCAACAGAAGGTGGAAGGACAGCACGCCTCCTATGAGCACCCCTATCAATCCGCCTGATGGCACTTCACCATGCCTTTGGCTATGGTCAGTATCAACACTCACTGTGCAACCATAGTATCCACACTTTCCTATTGAATGTCTCATCCCTCTGACTGTGCAATATCTGTGGCCTCAGGGGAATGGGTATGCGTAGGCATACTGACTCTGTATGGTGATAATGAGGGCAGAAGAGAGTTGTCAACCTCTGTGACAGATTCATAGGTTCATAGGTAGGTACTAGGCTATCAGCCCAAGGGCCTACGCAAGCCTAGCCAACAAGGTTCCCTGGCTTACTCCACCCAAGAAAGTTATTTTCCTGTGCCACTGTCGAGCAGAGACACAGAAGTGATCCCCGGGGTGTATTTCCTATTTCCCATCCACTCATCAAGATTTTTCTTGACGAGTGCTAATGAAGAACTTTGCTTGACATAGGTGGGTAGCCTGTTCCAGAGTATGGGAAGTCTCTGGGATAAGAATCTATCCCTCCAGCATGTCCTGTTTATTGTGGTGACAAGGTTTAGGTCCCTAGAGTTTGTAGCTTGGAGGGATTGGGATTTCTTTGGGTGTAGCATGTCCAACAACTCTGGGTTTGACATAGCTTTTTATATGTTAGGCAGAGATCACCTCTGAGTAGGCGATATGCTACGGAGTAAAGCTGGAGTTTTTTGAGGCGGTCAGTGTAGGGCATTTGTTTGAGTCCAGTAATCCTCTTTGTGAGATACTTCTGTGGCCTTTCCAGCTGCTGCAGATGTCTTGTGAGGTACATTCCAAAAGGGGTGTTGTACTCTATAGTGGGTCTAATGAGTGTCGAGTAGAGGGTAACGATGACCTCTTTTTTCCTGGATGAGAACCCTTTTATGATAAGGTGTGCCACGTAGAAGGACTTCCTGACTACTGTGGCGATGTGACTATCAAAGGAGAGACTACTGTCCACCTGGGTCCCAAGGTCTCTTATCATGCATTCAGCATTACGTAGACTGCCACCTATGTGGTAGTTCATGGATACAGAGTTTTTACCAAAGGGGATGACACTGCACTTTTTGGCATTGAGCTTGAGGCCATGGCTCTGACACCAGGCATCTGTCTCAGAGAGGCCCTTCTGTAGGATGTTCACATCATTTGGGGACTTGACTACAGCTCCTAGTTTGCAGTCATCTGTGAACTTCATTAGCCAGAGGCCTTCTATGTTAGCCTGTACTTCAGAGAAGTAGCTACCAAACAGGAGCGGTCCCAGGATGGAACCCTGTGGTACTGCACTTGTCACTGGTTTGAGGTCAGATTTGGAGTCTGCAACCTTTACAGTGTGGGTTCTGTCAGTGAGCCAATTGGCAACCCATCTTGTGATGTAGGGATTTATGCCTAGTTTATTGAGTTTAGCTATAATTCCAGAATGGGGGATGGTGTCGAAAGCCTTGGTGAGGTCAAGATAGGCTGTGTGAACCACCTTACCTCATCTACGGCTTTGGTGACTGGCTCAAAGAAGTCGATCAGGTTCAGGGGGCATGATCTGCCTTTCACAAACCCGAATTGGGTGGGATCCAGAGTTTGAAGGTTACCAATGTCTTTGTTTATGAGTTCCATGATGATACGTTCCATGGCTTTGCAGACCAGGCTTGTCAGGCCCCTGCAACCTCCACCTGTGCCTTACTTTGGCCAACATCATCATCAGAGTCTGAAAAAACACTGACATCAGGTCGTGAAAGGGAAAGAGACCAGCCCTCCAGGTCACCTGTGAAAAAAGGGAAAAGTTGGACATTAATACATGTACTACTATGCTCTACAGTACTGTATTGCAATATATGTGAAGATGTATACAATGCTGTCAGCATTACGGTCTTTTTTAACCCCCAACCTCATATACCAGGACTTGAGGACATTATTTTCTAACAAGCTTCCACAGTTAACTTGTAAAGAATAAGCTCCTTGATTAAGAATCTCATGCGCAACAGTGATGTACACTGTCGACATCTGTCAAAACACTGCACACTTGACACATAAGGTAATCTGCATAGTCCTGCAAATACCACAAATCTGTCAGTGTTGCCACAACTACAATGCATAGGTATGACTATAAACCGTGTTCCATTGCTACAAATATGTGAGGTTGGCCATTATGCAGCTAGTACATCAAGCCAGCCAGCAGGCCTGTGATGACACCATAGTGAATGCTATGCACTAAATCTGCAGCTGTAACACAACAGTGTTATGCTTACCAGGAGCAGGAGCTGAGCAGCATCTGATTCCTGACGGTCCTGTGAAAATTTGAGGGATAGGCAATGTAAACAGCTACTCATATTTCACTATGACAAGCTACTATGTCCAAATGACTCACATTTACAGTACATACTATGAAAATTGGTTTGTTAATCACAATCTGAGCATGAGATTCACACTGCAGCTAACCTCCTCCCCCCAACATGAAATACCTGTCAGCCACATAAAGCTATATACACCATGATACACTGGATGCTACAGTATTGCAATGCTGATCCAAGTAAGCATACCTGGACACTCCTCTTGTGTGGAAATGGTGGCACCCACATCCATGACATACCATGTGATGGATGCCTGGGAACTATCCTGAGTTGCTAGGTTTGCCTGGAATTCCCTAGTGACTAACAGTGGTTATTCTGCTGCAGGACCTTCACCAGTGACACTATTCCTGGCCACATCTTCTACTCTTTTGCAGGTGGCATTTATCATGTCAGTTACATGGTGTCACACCTGCTCATATGTCCTGCTCTGGTGACCAATTGCATTTACATTGCAAACCAGGTCAGTCCACAGTGCTGCCTGCCCTTCCCTGTTTATTTTATCCTCCCACTGGACAGCAGTAGTTGGTGGTGTTCACACAGGGCTTCCAGGATAGTATCATTTCTGCCACTGCAAAAGGACCCCAGCATCATGGATACATACTCCCTTTAAGAAAACAAAATGGGAACATATTTCAGAATCACATACATGGAAGTATAGTATGTACAGATACAGCAATAACAGATGGCTACCAGTAGGAACTGCTTGATTACACATCTCATGTTTAACATCATGCAAACACAGTAAGGTTGCGGATGCAAGTAGGATAGTAGCAGCACTCATCTATTCCTGCTTGTGCTATGACAAATTCTGTTGTATGATCACACACCCAATACAGCAGTCCATTAAGTTGTGGCCCATATGTGTAAACCCCATTATAATATTTAAAACCAGCAGTGCCACATAAATAACAGTGTAGTATTACCACCGCTATCAGCAGTAAATTTCCAGGAGAGTGGTATACTTCATTAACACAGAGCATTCTAACAGTACTGTACTCTAGTTCCTCTGTAGGTGTAGCACATCTGCAGATCAATGACATGTCATCAGTACAGTTCCAAGCAAGGCTTACTGTTGTAATCCCCTTCCCCCCTAAGTATATGGACACATATCCATCATGTTGGAAAAAAAAGTTACATACCTGATGGAGGACAATACCCCTCTACTGAACAGTCCAGAAATATATATGTTGTGCCAATGAGTTGACCATGCAAAGTTAGTGTCATACACAATGTTTCCCCTAGCTAGCTGTTTGCATTTTTAACATGTTTTTACTAGCAAGCGATTGCCTCTGAGCCAATCTGTGCGTCTGAAATGCTAATTGCAGCTAACACAACTTATTTGCAGTATAAGCAGCCAATCCCATGCAACCACTGAACAAGATATAAGGCCTCAATATAGACTGTGACCCCTTTCTCATATGTTGTGTTGGAAAATAGTGGGGGATAGATACTACATCATGGCAGACAGAATGTATGTAGCAGCTACTATTTACATACAAATGTGTGTGCTACAGGCTGAAGTTAAAGGTGAAGCTGCAGGCAATAGGCATAGGAAGACAGAGTGAACACTTTGCTGGACAGCAAGCTTTAATAGCAAGTGTGGGACCTGTGGCAACCTTGCTGTCTAGTTAGGGCCTGATTGAGAGTACCCATCCCACTGGGAAGTAAGGCATGTGTGTCAAGTAAGTCTGTCAGCCGACGATATCAGTAAAACTATGCTTGGTGTGTCCTAGAAAGCAGGCATATGTACATTCACCATGATGTCACGCAGCTGAACAACTGACAAGTTATGTGTTATGTCATGGTAGTCACCTGTTGAGTGTGTGCTGGCAACCCTTTCATCTAGCTCAAACTCTATATATGTATGTTACTTGTGCAGGTGTGGCTGTCTGTGATATCACCAGCAAAACATTGTGGGCTGCAGTGTTGTATTACTGGGCCACAATTTCAGTACACACCTCAGCATCCTATGAGAATTCAGGCTATTGCAATACCTGACATTGTGTGCACTTTATAGTGTTGAACTAGGAGTAGATGAGAGTGGTCCTATCTGCAAGCTTTTGTCCTGTATTAAATAGATGCAGACATTCCAGCTGTACTGCTTTGGGTGGATAAACAGGTGATGGTACAAATATACATATCACACTTTATAATGTTGATGGCCACATGCATGTATTTTCATTGGCAGACACAGCTGTACTTGAACTCCGGACCTTGTGTACCAAAATGTTATGCTGGAAATGCATTTTACAGACTGAGCTATCAAATCACTGCTACAGCAGGTGAATTTTTACATGTTGCAGTTATCATTTCACAGTTACCTGCTGTTAAATACCGCACTTAGATCTATTATTATGTGTATGGCTTTAGAGTGCTGAAGTTGTATACCAGCATTCCAGTTAAAATCCTCTTTTCCATTAATGTGTTATCAAGGGTATTCTTACATTTTGTAGACATAATTGCAAGGTTACCTGCTATCAGATACCTCACTTAGATCTAATCTCATGTATGTGCTTTGATAGTGTATGATCTATTTTTGAACCAGATGCCCAAATACAGTACTATCTTTGCATAATTCTCTTAGCTGATTTGCGTGGTGTGGCACAATGCTCAGTACCATTTCAACATGCTCAGTGAGGGAAACTACAGCATTAGTATGTTTTGCTTAAACACCTTTTTTCATTATCAGCTGTGTGGCCTGCTGGCATTATCCACTGCCCTCCAGGTGTGATAGCCATGTGTTTGAAATAGGGTGCAGGTGTACTTTTTGAATGCCATTAATATTTTTCCAAAAGCATATATCAGTATAGTGCTATTTAGCATAGGTAAGAGATTTGGAACACCACGTTGCATTGTGCAAAAAATCTTTAAAAAAAATAAAAAGGGGGAGATAGGACAGTGGTGAAAATGGGTGCAAGCAGGGAGGAAAACATAGTGAAAGACAGGTAGGGATGTTCAAGACCGGTGTAGGAAAGAATCATAGCTATCCATTTCTTCAACAACAACTGTGCACTGTGACAGATTGTTTAGCTGAATTTGGACTGTCACCCCCCAGAGAAGGGTGATAACAACCTCACTGTGTTGTCAGGCCAATCGGACCAAATTAAGCATGTTCACTGGACACGTGCAAAATGGAGAGCTATGCACGGGATGATAATTTTTTTGGGACAGATGCCCATTTTTTTAAGGTGAGAGTGGAATGTTGGGGAAGGGACATAGGCACATGTAGGGGAAGTAAGTTGGGAAGGTGAGGAATCTTTTGCAGACAGACAAGACAGCAGATAGGGTTGGATGGTGACACAAGACAGGGCTGTACACCATGGACGGGGAGGGTGTTGTGGAATCTCAGTCTCATGAGCATCCACACAGTAACAATGCAACTCAAGTTTTCACCCATGGGACTGTCAGCACTACTCCTTCACTACCCGTGGGGTGGCAGTGGTGGACACTGGTGTCTGAGGTGAGATTGTGCACCAGGATGATGAGCATGCTCTCCATCTCTGGCAGGTGTGCACCGACAGTTCAGTGAACCAGCCTGCACACCATGCCTGGCAGTTCTAGATGGTTGACAAATTCACCCCTCTGCCTCCGATCCCAGAGAGAGGACTAACCCCAGCCCATGGGGTGGAAGTACCTAACACCACAGGTATTGCAGGGGCAGCAGATGTGGCACTACCAGAGGCAGTACCACCAGGCTGCGGCCCAGACATGCTAGGCCCTGGTGCCACAGTTGATGGAGGAAAGGTAGGTGGATTACTTGGAACCATCCTACCTTGTAGCACTGTAGTAAATTAGATATAAACATAAGGTAAGATTGGTAATAACCAAACCAATGTTAGTATTAACATAATGGAACATGATATTGATTAATCCAAATATATATTAATTATTATATTATAATGAACACAACAATAAATAACATAACAGTAAGTATGATAACAGCAAACCAGTATAACATAACCCAACACAACAGTGAGTTTAATAGAATATATTATTATCAAATCATAATAATTAATAACAGTAATAAAGTAATAAATTTCATAATAATATATCAGGGAAGATAATGGATGGGGTAGAGAGAGAAAAACATACCATTAGTGACCTCACAGGTGATATTACTACACAGACTACTTCTGTAGATGTGCAGTGTCACTTCTGTGCACAGTGACTCCAAGTCTTGTATAGATGATATTACATGTATATCCAAAGGTTCACTGGAGTGCCAAATGAGGGCCCGAGTCCGAAATAAAACCAAAGAATAATTTATTACCACAAATCAAAATGGAGAACGTGCCTGAAGCACAATACATATAAACGCGAACAATTAAAAATGTGTTTTTGTACACCTTCATTAGATGCAAATACTCCATAATGATTAGACTAAGTACTTATATGTGTGGCTATTAGGACTTGAACCAATCATTCTTAAAGCCTATAACCAATGAAATTTATGCTTTAAAAAAACATTAAAATTGAGATCCTTTTTACATACAAATAAGAAACTTTAAAAATATTTAATAGATGTTTAATTTACATACACTATGTAGTGTTTCAAGACAAAACATTAAGAACAATAAATGATAAATATGTCCATATATAAAAGACTTAAAACGTGTTTGAAATAATAAATGAATGAATGGTGTTAGCTTTTAAAACTTTAAACACATAAAAGGTACAAGACTGCCATCTTGTGGCTTTGTGAAAAATTACAATTTAGTAGCTCTTAGCTTAAGGAAAGGAAGAATAGAAAGCATGTCATTTAAACCAGGACTTCTTGTGGCTTCTAAAATAATCTGCCAAAATAACTCCCGATATTCTAGTTTGGCCTCCCACATTCTCCCTCTAATCTCTTTGGGCACAACCTCCAATACAAAAAATGTAAACGATGCCTGTTCACAAACTGCCTTGTGACAGAATAAAGCATTATTCAGATTTTCTTTTCGAATTTCATAAAAATGCTCATAAATTCTCAATTTTAATTTTCTTTCCATCTTCCCTACATAAAATGAGTTACAGCTCTGGCAGGTTGCCAAATAGACCACACCACATGTGTTGCAATTGGAAAAACATGTACTCATAATTTTCCTGTTCCTACTTTGTATTTCTATAAAAAAAAAGTCATTATGTATATGCGAACACTGTGAACAAGTCCCAAATTTAAAGGTTCCCATTTTTCATTGTCTGCCTTGTTGGTTCAGGCCACTCCCAAACTCAAATAGGTTCTTAATGCTTCTATCCTTTTTGTATGTGAATTTTAAAGGTTGTTTGAATAAAATGTCCAAGTCAGAAAATTCCTTGGATCTATCCCATTCCTTGTTAATAACCCGCTTAATTACCCCAGAATCCCCAGTAAAAGCCATAATATAAGCCTCATCCCAATGCATAAAACCTGTAATATTGCTTTGTGTTTCTGAAACTATAAGTTGGTCTTTTCCCAAGATGGGGGCAAATCTCTTCTTTCTACCTTCCATAACCTCCAAGGAAACATCATGAATTAAACTTTCAGGGTAACCCCTTTCCCTGAACATATCACGTATAAAACCACATTCTGTTATAAAATCATTGTCCTGGGAAGTCATCCGACTGACCCTTACCAACTGACCATTTAACAGGTTCTTCTTTTGAAAAAATGGATGACCGCTAGTAAAATAAAGGTAGGAATTGGAGAAAGTGCTTTTCCTATGTACTTTGTAGCAAAATTGGTTGTTCTCCTTGTTGAGGGAAACATCCAAATATATTAATTCCTGACCATTAAAGTTGTAAGTAAAATCCAAAAAATTGGTAGTGCCTTTTATATAGGGCAAAAGTTCGAAAAATGTGTCTTTACTATTTGTCCAAAATATGCAAATAATATCCAAAAAATGTTTGTATAAGGACCAGCAGCTGGCAAATTCACTATTAAGTACAAATTTAGTCTCCCATCATGTCAGAATGATGTTTGTGTATGTTGGTGCACATTTTGCCCCCACTGCAACCCCTTTTTTCTGTTGGAAAAATTCACCTTCATAGTACATAACATTGTTTTTGAGTGTAACTTCCATTAATAATAAACAATTAGTAAAATCACAATGACTGAAATTTCCATTTTCCCTCATACAGTCCTCAAGCCATTGTAGACCTGTGTCATGTGGAAGACAACCAAAAATGTCCACAATGTCTAGCATTACAAAAAGGATTTCTGATTGATAAAGGTCAGGTTTTCCCTGTCTCAATAAATCCCAAGAATCTTTCAAAACCGATGGACCTCTAAAAGATAAATCCTTCAACATAACATCTACAAACTTGGCAAGAGGGGTGGTAATAGAACCTTCTGAGGACAGAATGAGTCATAAGGGTGGATCCAAGGTGTCCTTGTGGACCTTTGGAATTCCAAACACTGATGGCACCCTAGGATTCTTATTGGTCAAAAAATTGTGTGTATCAAAATGAATGGAACCCTCTAATAACAAGTCATTAAGTAAGACATTAATTTTAGAATTGACTATGTTTATTTCGTTAATAGAGGACCTGGAATATTTACTGTTGTCATTCAACAATTCTTTCATTTTAGATTCATAAATAATACCATCCATTAAAACTGTGCCTCCCCCTTTGTCTGGTTGCATAATTCTCACTGTTTTGTTGTTTTTCTAAAGGTCTAATAGACTCCTTTTTTCCTTGGAAAGGTTAGGAAATACTCTATGGTCATTTACTTCTTTCCTAATTTCTCTTTCCAAAATGTTTTCCAAGTTTTTAAGTTGTGGGTGAAGAGGGGAGTTAAATGTACTTTTCTTCCTTAAAGGGGGTGGGGGTTTCTTGTCCTGTGTTTCATTACCAAAACATAACGCTAAATTATTTTTCCTTATAAAAAGTTTTAAATCCACAATAGCTCTTTGGATGATAACTTTCCTAGTGGGAATAAATTTAACACCTTTTGAAAATAAACTGAAATATTCAGCATTAATATCTAGGCTGCTGTAATTGAATATCTTGTAATTGTTAAACGTGAAGATGTTGTCCTGTTTAATAATACTATTGATATTTGCATTGACTGTCTCCTTAATTACCTCCTGACATGCCCTCTGAAATTGCGGAAGTTGTAATGGACAGGATTCTGATTTCTTATCCTGTCTGATCTCCATAGCGGGGGTAATCTAAAGGGTTGTCATGATTTTGTTCAGTATGTATGTCATCCAAATCACCCTCATGAGGCAATTGGTCCATATATAATCTGTTACATGTAACCCCTGTTCGTGATTCAGTGTAACTTGAAAAGAACCTAGATTTAGGGTATGCTACACCATCCTTGTATTCCCTAGTGTCCCTTTCCAATTTTCCTTCTTTCCTTTTCATGTTGTGAATACAATTCTTATCAATCTGAGTAAAAATGTTATGATACAAAGACTTCTCAGAATCAACTGTAAAAAGGAGGTCTCTTAAAATACATTGATTGATTAATTCCATTTCATTTAATAATATAATTGTCTCCCTTTAATTCTCAGCTACAATAGCTCTTACAATTTCTAAGCTACATTTATCAAAAATATGTATAAGCTCGGAATGGAATTTCAAGCCTTCTTTAACACCATTGGGTTATTTGCAGACACGTAAACCTTTGGGAACTATATTCCATTTTAAGCATTCTTTTAAATAACCAATGTCACAAACAATGCATTTATACTTGTCCATTAAATAAAACATTTGATCCAAGTTATCTCTGTAAGTACGGGTTTTACTTCCGTACTACCAGAGGGTGTTTTTGAATTAAATGCATAGTTCTTCGTTAAAAGTGTGTTATAATCTAAAACAGTATTAAACATATTTGAGTCACCTTTTCTTGCATTAAAATTATTGCTCATGTTAGCCCCTGAAAACTCCTTCTCCTTGTCGTTTATACCATCTTGATTAGAAAACAAAATGTTGGGGTACTTTAAAAAATCATTGGTATTAGGTTTGGTGGTTTCAGCATTGTTTCATTGTGTAAATACCTGGGCAGAAGAACCCTGGAAATGTTTTTCCATTGTCTTTGGTTCATTTTCTAGTTACCAGTTACACCGGACCCAAACATAATGATGGACTGGCAGGCTGGGGTCAGAAGCTCCACCAGCTGAGACAGTTGGGCAATCATTTTCCTTAATTCACCTCTTTCCCCTGCTTTGAAGTCGTCTTTGTCTCCACCCCTGGAAATTCCGCCATCTCCACAAACAACTACAAACCACAAAAGTGAGATGAAAGTGAACGTCCAAAAGTATCAAAACCAAAATGCAAAGGTTCACTGGAGTACCAAATGAGGGCCCGAGACCGAAATAAAACCAAAGAATAATTTATTGCCACAAATCAAACAGGAGAACATGCTGAAGCACAATACACATGAAAGCTAACAATTAAAAATGCGTTTTCATACACCTTCATAAGATGCAAATACCCCATAATGATTAGACTAAGTACTTATATGTGTGGCTATTAGGACTTGAACCAATCATTCTTAAAGCCTATAACCAATGAAATTCATGCTTTAAAAAAACATTAAAATTCATTGAGATCCTTTTTAAATACAAATAAGAAACTTTAAAAATATTTATTAGATGTTTAATTTACATACATTATGTAGTGTTTCAAGACAAAACATTAAGAACAATAAATAATAAATATTTCCATATATAAAAGATTTAAAAATTGTTTGAAATACTAAATGAATGAATGTTAGCTTTTAAAACTTTAAACACATAAAAGGTACAAGACTGCCATCTTGTGGCTTCATGAAAAATTACAATTTAGCAGCTCTTAGCTTCAGGACAGGAAGAATCGTTAGCATGTCATTTAACCAGGACTTCTTGTGGCTTCTGAAATAATCTGCAAAAATAACTCCCAATATTCCAGTTTGGCCTCCCACATTCCCCCTCTAATCTCTTTGGGCACAACCTCCAATACAAAAAAACATAAAGGATGCCTGTTCACATACTGCCTTGTGGCAGAATAAAGCATTATTCAGATTTTCTTTTCGATTTTCATAAAAATGCTCATAAATTCTCAATTTTAATTTTCTTTCCATCTTCCCTACATAAAATGAGTTACAGCTCTGGCAGGTTGCCAAATAGACCACACCACATGTGTTGCAATTGGAAAAACATGTACTCATAATTTTCCTGTTCCTACTTTGTATTTCTATAAAAAAAAGTCATTATGTATATGCGAACACTGTGAACAAGTCCCAAATTTAATGGTTCCCATTTTTCATTGTCTGCCTTGTTGGTTCAGGCCACTCCCAAACTCAAATAGGTTCTTAATGCTTCTATCCTTTTTGTATGTGAATTTTAAAGGTTGTTTGAATAAAATGTCCAAGTCAGAAAATTCCTTGGATCTATCCCATTCCTTGTTAATAACCCGCTTAATTACCCCAGAATCCCCAGTAAAAGCCATAATATAAGCCTCATCCCAATGCATAAAACCTGTAATATTGCTTTGTGTTTCTGAAACTATAAGTTGGTCTTTTCCCAAGATGGGGGCAAATCTCTTCTTTCTACCTTCCATAACCTCCAAGGAAACATCATGAATTAAACTTTCAGGGTAACCCCTTTCCCTGAACATATCACGTATAAAACCACATTCTGTTATAAAATCATTGTCCTGGGAAGTCATCCGACTGACCCTTACCAACTGACCATTTAACAGGTTCTTCTTTTGAAAAAATGGATGACCGCTAGTAAAATAAAGGTAGGAATTGGAGAAAGTGCTTTTCCTATGTACTTTGTAGCAAAATTGGTTGTTCTCCTTGTTGAGGGAAACATCCAAATATATTAATTCCTGACCATTAAAGTTGTAAGTAAAATCCAAAAAATTGGTAGTGCCTTTTATATAGGGCAAAAGTTCGAAAAATGTGTCTTTACTATTTGTCCAAAATAAGCAAATATTATCCAAAAAATGTTTGTATAAGGACCAGCAGCTGGCAAATTCACTATTAAGTACAAATTTAGTCTCCCATCATGTCAGAATGATGTTTGTGTATGTTGGTGCACATTTTGCCCCCACTGCAACCCCTTTTTTCTGTTGGAAAAATTCACCTTCATAGTACATAACATTGTTTTTGAGTGTAACTTCCATTAATAATAAACAATTAGTAAAATCACAATGACTGAAATTTCCATTTTCCCTCATACAGTCTTCAAGCCATTGTAGACCTGTGTCATGTGGAAGACAACCAAAAATGTCCACAATGTCTAGCATTACAAAAAGGATTTCTGATTGATCGAGGTCAGGTTTTCCCTGTCTCAATAAATCCCAAGAATCTTTCAAAACCGATGGACCTCTAAAAGATAAATCCTTCAACATAACATCTACAAACTTGGCAAGAGGGGTGGTAATAGAACCTTCTGAGGACAGAATGAGTCATAAGGGTGGATCCAAGGTGTCCTTGTGGACCTTTGGAATTCCAAACACTGATGGCACCCTAGGATTCTTATTGGTCAAAAAATTGTGTGTATCAAAATGAATGGAACCCTCTAATAACAAGTCATTAAGTAAGACATTAATTTTAGAATTGACTATGTTTATTTCGTTAATAGAGGACCTGGAATATTTACTGTTGTCATTCAACAATTCTTTCATTTTAGATTCATAAATAATACCATCCATTAAAACTGTGCCTCCCCCTTTGTCTGGTTGCATAATTCTCACTGTTTTGTTGTTTTTCTAAAGGTCTAATAGACTCCTTTTTCCTTGGAAAGGTTAGGAAATACTCTATGGTCATTTACTTCTTTCCTAATTTCTCTTTCCAAAATGTTTTCCAAGTTTTTAAGTTGTGGGTGAAGAGGGGAGTTAAATGTACTTTTCTTCCTTAAAGGGGGTGGGGGTTTCTTGTCCCGTGTTTCATTACCAAAACATAACGCTAAATTATTTTTCCTTATAAAAAGTTTTAAATCCACAATAGCTCTTTGGATGATAACTTTCCAAGTGGGAATAAATTTAACACCTTTTGAAAATAAACTGAAATATTCAGCATTAATATCTAGGCTGCTGTAATTGAATATCTTGTAATTGTTAAACGTGAAGGTGTTGTCCTGTTTAATAATACTATTGATATTTGCATTGACTGCCTCCTTAATTACCTCCTGACATGCCCTCTGAAATTGCGGAAGTTGTAATGGACAGGATTCTGATTTCTTATCCTGTCTGATCTCCATAGCGGGGGTAATCTAAAGGGTTGTCATGATTTTGTTCAGTATGTATGTCATCCAAATCACCCTCATGAGGCAATTGGTCCATATATAATCTGTTACATGTAACCCCTGTTCGTGATTCAGTGTAACTTGAAAAGAACCTAGATTTAGGGTATGCTACACCGTCCTTGTATTCCCTAGTGTCCCTTTCCAATTTTCCTTCTTTCCTTTTCATGTTGTGAATACAATTCTTATCAATATGAGTAAAAATGTTATGATACAAAGACTTCTCAGAATCAACTGTAAAAAGGAGGTCTCTTAAAATACATTGATTGATTAATTCCATTTCATTTAATAATATAATTGTCTCCCTTTAATTCTCAGCTACAATAGCTCTTAAAATTTCTAAGCTACATTTATCAAAAATATGTATAAGTTCGGAATGGAATTTCAAGCCTTCTTTAACACCATTAGGTTATTTGCAGACACGTAAACCTTTGGGAACTATATTCCATTTTAAGCATTCTTTTAAATAACCAATGTCACAACCAATGCATTTATACTTGTCCATTAAATAAAACATTTGATCCAAGTTATCTCTGTAAGTACGGGTTTTACTTCCGTACTACCAGAGGGTGTTTTTGAATTAAATGCATAGTTCTTCGTTAAAAGTGTGTTATAATCTAAAACAGTGTTAAACATATTTGAGTCACCTTTTCTTGCATTAAAATTATTGCTCATGTTAGCCCCTGAAAACTCCTTCTCCTTGTCGTTTATACCATCTTGATTAGAAAACAAAATGTTGGGGTACTTTAAAAAATCATTGGTATTAGGTTTGGTGGTTTCAGCATTGTTTCATTGTGTAAATACCTGGGCAGAAGAACCCTGGAAATGTTTTTCCATTGTCTTTGGTTCATTTCCTAGTTACCAGTTACACCGGACCCAAGCATAATGATGGACTGGCAGGCTGGGGTCAGAAGCTCCACCAGCTGAGACAGTTGGGCAATCATTTTCCTTAATTCACCTCTTTCCCCTGCTTTGAAGTCGTCTTTGGTCTCCACCCCTGGAAATTCCGCCATCTCCACAAACAACTACAAACCACAAAAGTGAGATGAAAGTGAACATCCAAAAGTATCAAAACCAAAATGCAAAGGTTCACTGGAGTACCAAATGAGGGCCCAAGTCCGAAATAAAACCAAAGAATAATTTATTGCCACAAATCAAACAGGAGAACATGCTGAAGCACAATACACATGAAAGCTAACAATTAAAAATGCGTTTTCGTACACCTTCATAAGATGCAAATACCCCATAATGATTAGACTAAGTACTTATATGTGTGGCTATTAGGACTTGAACCAATCATTCTTAAAGCCTATAACCAATGAAATTCATGCTTTAAAAAAACATTAAAATTCATTGAGATCCTTTTTACATACAAATAAGAAACTTTAAAAATATTTATTAGATGTTTAATTTACATACATTATGTAGTGTTTCAAGACAAAACATTAAGAACAATAAATAATAAATATTTCCATATATAAAAGATTTAAAAATTGTCTGAAATACTAAATGAATGAATGTTAGCTTTTAAAACTTTAAACACATAAAAGGTACAAGACTGCCATCTTGTGGCTTCATGAAAAATTACAATTTAGCAGCTCTTAGCTTCAGGACAGGAAGAATCGTTAGCATGTCATTTAACCAGGACTTCTTGTGGCTTCTGAAATAATCTGCCAAAATAACTCCCAATATTCCAGTTTGGCCTCCCACATTCCCCCTCTAATCTCTTTGGGCACAACCTCCAATATAAAAAAACGTAAAGGATGCCTGTTCACATACTGCCTTGTGGCAGAATAAAGCATTATTCAGATTTTCTTTCTGAATTTCATAAAAATGCTCATAAATTCGCAATTTTAATTTTCTTTCCGTCTTCCTACATAAAATGAGTTACAGCTCTGGCAGGTTGCCAAATAGACCACACCACATGTGTTGCAATTGGAAAAACATGTACTCATCATTTTCCTGTTCCTACATTGTTTTTCTACAAAAGAGTCATTATGTATATGTGAACACTGTGAACAAGTCCCATTTTAAAAGGTGCCCATTTTTCCTTGTCTACCTTGTTGGTTCAGGTGACCCCCAAACTCAAAGAGGTTCTCGATGTTTCTATCCTTGCTGTATGTGAATTTTAAAGGTTGTTTGAATAAAATGTCCAAGTCAGAAAATTCCTTGAATCTATCCCATTCCTTGTTAATTTATTGGGATTTATTGAGACAGGTAAAACCTGACCTCTATCAATCTGAAATCCTTTTTGTAACCCTAGACATCGTGGACCTTTTTGATTATATTTCACATGACACAGGTCTACAGTGGCTTGAGGAGTTTATGAGGGAAAATGGAAATTTCAGTCATTGTGATTTTACTAATTGTTTATTATTAATGGAAGTTATACTCAAAAACAATTTTATGTACTATGAAGGTGAATTTTTCCAACAGAAAAAAAGGGTTGCAATGGGGGCAAAATGTGCACCAACATACGCAAACATCATTCTGACTTGGTGGGAAACTAAATCTGTACTTAATAGTGAATTTGCCAGCTGCTGGTCCTTATTAAAAACATTTTTTGGATGATATTTGCATATTTTCGACAGATAGTAAAGACAGATTTTTCAAATTTTTGTCCTATTTAAAAGGCACTACCAATTTTTTTGATTTTACTGATAACTTTAATAGTCAGGAATTAATATATTTAGATGTTTCCCTCAACAAGGAGAACAACCAATTTTGCTCCAAAGTACACAGGAAAAACACTTTCTCCAATTCCTACCTTCATTTTACTAGAGGTCATCCGTTTTTTCAAAAGAAGAACCTGTTAAAAGGTCAGTTGGTAAGGGTCAGTCGGATGACTTCCCAGGACAATGATTTTATAACAGAATGTGGTTTTGTATGCGACATGTTCAGGGAAATGAAGTTACCCTGAAAGTTTAATTCATGATGTTTCAATGGAGATTATGGAAGATAGAAAGGAGAGATTTGCCCCCATCTTGGGAAAATACCAACTTATAGTTTTAGAAACACAAAGCAATATTACAGGTTTTATGAATTGGATTGAGGCTTATATTATGGATTTTATTGGGGATTCTGGAATAATTAAGCGGGTTATTAACAAGGAATGGGATAGATTCAAGGAATTTTCTGACTTGGACATTTTATTCAAACAACCTTTAAAATTCACATACAGAAAGGATAGAAACATTAAGAACCTATTTGACTTTAGGGGTGGCCTGAACCAACAAGACAGACAAGCAAAAATGGGAACCTTTAAATGTGGGACTTGTTCACAGTGTTCACATATACATAATGACTGTTTTATAGAAATATAAAGAAGGAACAGGAAAATTATGAGTACGTTTTTCCAATTGCAACACATGTGGGGTGGTCTATCTGGCAACCTTATAGAGTTGTAACTCATTTTTTGTAGGGAAGATGGAAAGAAAATAAAAACTGAGAATTTATGAGCATTTTTATGAAATTCAAAAAGAAAATCTGAATAATGCTTTATTCCGTCACAAGGCAGTATGTGAACAGGCATCCTTTACATTTTTTGTATTTGAGGTTGTGCCCAAAGAGATTAGAGGGGGAATGTGGGAGGCCAAACTGGAATATCAGGAGTTATTTTGTCAGATTATTTTAGAAGCCACAAGAAGTCCTGGTTTAAATGACATGCTTTCTAGTCTTCCTATCCTTAAGCTAAGAGCTGCTAAATTGTAATTTTTCACATAGCCACACTATGGCAGTCTTTTACCTTTTATGTGTTTAAAGTTTTAAAAGCTAACAACATTCATTCATTTATTATTTCAAACACTTTTTAAATCTTTTATATACGGAAATATTTATTATTTATTGCTCTTAATGTTTTGTCTTGAAACGCTACATAGTGTATGTGAATTAAACATCGATTAAATATTTTTTAAGTTTCTTATTTGTATGTAAAAAGGATCTCAATTAATTTTAATGTTTTTTTAAAGCATGAATTTCATTGGTTATAGGCTTTAAGAATGATTGGTTCAAGTCCTAATAGCCACACATATAAGTACTTAGTCTAATCATTACGGGGTATTTGCATCTGATGAAGGTGTACAAAAACGCATTTTTAATTGTTAGCATTTATGTGTATTTTGCTTCAGCATGTTTTCCTTTTTGATTTGTTGTAATAAATTATTTTTTGGTTTTATTTCGGACTCGGGCCCTCATTTGGTACTCCAGTGAACCTTTGGATTTTGGTTTTGGTACTTTTGGATGGCCGCTTTCATCTCACGTTTGTGGTTTGATGTTACATGTATATACCTTTCAACCTGTTAGCACAGGACAGTACGGGCCAAGCACTAACAAATGCAGGTACACAACAACAGGGAACTGTTTTACATAGTGTGGTCATACATTATTTATTTATTTATCATTGGTTTACCGGGGAAGTTCAACTGGGCAAATTTGCCCATTTTCAGCTGAGGCCCAGGGAGAAAAGCTCCACATAATAACAACATAAAAGTCAGTATTTTAAATAGTGAAACAATGACAGAAATGATAGTAATTACATAGCAACATATTATCACAGTGCAAGTTATTGATAAAGCTAACAGGATCACTTAGTAACACATATTTTGA
Source organism: Protopterus annectens (assembly GCF_019279795.1). Lineage (NCBI taxonomy): Eukaryota > Metazoa > Chordata > Ceratodontiformes > Protopteridae > Protopterus > Protopterus annectens. Next base: position 1,117,293,387 of record NC_056728.1, read on the forward strand.
CAGTTACACTTAGTATCAAGAAATCATTCAGGGGCGGAGCCTAGATGGCCAGCTGAAAGCAGCACTTTTTTGGAGTTCGACAAAACTACTTTAAATAACAGGAAAATAATTTTTTTTCTAGAAAAAACTGTCAAATATCGTTGTTCAACATCTTTATTACCAGTATACTAACTTTGGAATATATTCACCAAATTTTCCTGTCAGAATTATCTGGAGTTTAAAACTGTACTGGGAAAATGAGTGGTTCAAAGAATTCTCATTCAGAAACTACTCTAAAAAAAGAAATCCAGCTGATGTCCTCTACATTACAAGAGTTATCTTTGAAAATGGACAGTTTCAAGGACAATTTAGAAAATCTAAAAGAAAGCTGTCAAAAACAAACTGAAACCTTTAAAGAATTACTACAGCAACATCAAACCAAAATATTAAACATTGAAGTGTCATTAACTGATATAGATGGGAGGCTTAAAGAGGAAGAAATCCAGGGTGAATTTCTTCAGCAACAAAATAAGTGGCTTATTAACAAGGTGGATGATCTGGAAAACAGAGAAAGGAGAACTAATATAAGAATCTTTGGGTTACCTGAGAAGACTGAAAGTGATGATATTATTTTATTTTTAAGTTCCTGGTTACCTGATTTCCTAGATCTAAAGGAGTTTCTCCTATGGCATAGAAAGAGCTCATAGAGCTATAGAGAAACCTATTCCTTCATCATCTACATCCACACCTAGATCTATTGTAGTAAAATTTCATTCTTATCTAGACAAAGAATTAGTTCTTAAATCTGCTTGGAGGAAAAGCACACTGAAGTATAAGCAGAATAAAATCAGATTTGATAATGATTATTCCTCCAGGGTCTTAGAAATTAGAAAAAATGTGGTCACTTGTGAAGTTACTCAAGCAAAATAAAATAAAAGCCCAACTTGTATACCCTGCAAAAATAAGGATCTTTTTTTCAAATGAAATGAGGACTTTTAATCACATTGAGGAAGCAATCACCTGCATCAAAAACAACAGCATAATGACAATTCCAGAAGAGATGGATTGGTCTTCTACCCCTCTGAAAAGATCTCCTGAGAAAAATACTTGGATTGATGTGAAGAAAAAAAAGCAAAGAAGCATTATTTTGACTGCTTCTCTCAAAGAATATACTAAAATTTGAAACCCCTTGCTAAAGGTAAAAAAGTGTGTACAGTCTTTCTTTTTTCCCAGTTGTTTTACTCTTTTATGAAGTATTTCCATGTTTTCTCTTTTTTCTTTTTCGCTTTCACTTTTCTCATTTAAATTCATATTATATGTAACTTATATTTATCTATTACCATAAATACATAGCCTGATAACAATAGTCTAACTGGCATAGCTATTTTACACTAATTTGGGGGTGAAGAGATATAGAGAAGTGATACTTGGCAAAAGCATTTGATAACACATCCTGAATATTAAAAATGTAATAGTAAATCTGTTTATGCTTTCATTGTTATTTTATTAACGAATGACATTCAAGTTGTTTGCAAATACGTTTCATTTCCATCATGAAACACGCTTTTAGAATAAATCTGAATGTAGCTAGCATTTGTGGCATCACTAAATCAAGTGCAGTCTTGATTTTTTCAGTTAAATTCCCCTCTTTCAACATAGGACGTTCTCGAAACCCGAGACTTGTCAACAAATATTACTGTGTACCTCATGAGCATGCAAATGTGCTTATCGCATTATATTGAATCTGAAATGCTCGTTCTTCCACTCAGTCACAAAATGCACTCCTTTCATATACTTTCAGTATCTCGAGTAGGATACATAACATTACTGGAAGGAGAAATAAAAGAAGGAAGGGACAGGGAAGGCTAGGATGATGCCTAAATGTTAAGCCTTTTTACACAATTACTTGCTCATGTAGTACAGGAAACCTTCTTCCTGATAGTTTATTGTGTACTCTGTTCTTTATTCCTGTTAACCCAGAGATTCACATTACATAAATTGAAGGAATTTCATCTTATTACAAATAAATCCCTATGCAAGTCAAAAGAAAAACACGTTAGGGACTTAACTGTATATGCCCCTACACACTTCCTTATTATCTTAAAGAGACAATAGGTCTCTTAAACAGTTTAAACGCGTTGAATATAAAATGTCATAAAAAGTTGTGAAGTAAGGAAAACTTTAAGGAAATATGACTGTAATCTGAATGAAGTTGTTTATTAACACATATGTTCTTTGGACTTCAAACCTAAAAAGATTAGCTAGGGAAACCAGTTATTAAATTTAAAATGAACAGTTGTATATATATGTTTAGAGTCAAACAGACATAGAGGGCAAAATAGGCATATTTAACAGTTTCACTATTTAATAAGATATACACAAATGATTGTCATGAATTACACATGGTTTGGTCATCAAATAAAATAAGAATAAGATCTTACTACATGTCATTAAAGAAGCTATTTCAAATGAACAAGATTAAAAATGCTTTGTCCTTAGATAATGCTAAAGAAATACCATTCTGCTGGATTGTGCAATAAAAGGAATTGCAGGATCTTAATGATTAATACATACAATTTTGTTTTGCCCTCAGTAGATGAAAAAGAAAGATAATAAAAGTAAAGATGTCTCAATAAAAAGTAGATGCCTGGGCTAAAAGTTGATATTATTATTAATATATCTCACAACAAAGGCTATAATGTAACCTATAAGTCAGATACTGAATGAAATGGTTGTTTTATAAGGGATTAGTAGTGATGGCAGGAAACAGGATTATCTTAACATCTTTTCATGATGTTTTGGTTGGTCTATTCAAATGTTTGCTCAAAATAAAATTGTGCATTTGGTTTATCACATATAGATGTTTGGATTGTAAGATATAGGAAGTCTATATGGCAAGAAATGACATGATTTCAATCACATGTATTAAACTTAACTTGTCTGGAACATGATGTCACTATTTCAAAAGTTTAGTATGCTTTCTTCAGACAGTAAATTATTAAAATCCATACTAAATTATAGAATGTTGTATAGAGGAAAACAAATAGTGGATTCCTATACTGTCAGTATTTCTATGAAAATATGTTATGGGTAACTAATCGATGTGACTTGTTATTGAAAGATGAGAGGGCATGTTTTAACACAACTCCACAATTTATTAAACAATTAAATTTCCTTGTCTACTGTCACATTTAGAAATTAGTACGTTCCGAACTTCTAATAAGCTATGATAAAATTGTAAACATTTTTGCTCAATAACTTGTATATAATATGTTGTAAGTTATGTGAATCATAAATACCTACTTAAAGGATAAGAAAGTGGCCCTGTCATATAGTAATGAATTGAAGAGAGATATAGAAGCTGTAAATAACTGTGATAGCCTTTATAGTAAGGGTGCTATATTAAGTGATATTCTACAATGAGTATATATATATATATATATATATATATATATATATATATATTATATATGTGTGTGTGTGTGTGTGTGTGTGTGTGTATTTATGTGTTATAAATGGTTGTTTCTACTTGGGAAACAACTTCATCATACATGAAAAATTATTATCTAGTAACTTTATTCGATTTTCACTGTTTGCTGATAATATTATTGTATTGTAATAACAAAAAAACGAGGCTATTTCCAGTATAAAATACCAATAATCACTCTGCAGAACTGGAAAAATGCACAGACCAGGAAACTTTCCACTCTTTAATCCAACAGGTCACACAAAACAGCGCATTAACGTCTCGTCAGTATTAAGTACATTTTCGTCTTTAACAATATAAATATTTACAAGCACTCAACAACTTGTGCACAAGCCACTTTTACGTTCCTAGTACTTGAACAGATTAAATGTGATGGTAGGGGTGGACCATGGGAAGAGACAATAGAAGTAAGGGAGCTGTGGTGGCAATTGACACTAGATGCAAGGAATAAACCAGGGTTGAATGAGTACATATCTATCTTACCTGTTTTAAAGTTAAGGGCTGCTAAATTGTGAACAACTACAATATTTGTTTTCACCGCCCCTAACAAACAGTAAACAACAAGTACACAAAAATACTTTTTAAACTTAGAATATTTTATAAAATCATTTCTTTTAAAAGTTTTAACATTGAATGCTTTGATTTTTGTATATATATATATGTTTTATTTATTGTAACATACGTATTGTATTTAAAGAAACAAGATGATAAAATGAAATGAAAGGGAACGCAATTCATAATATATACTATATATATTCATGTTTTTTTAAGTTAATTTATAATATATATATATAAAAAATATTTATAGTAATTTTTAAATATTTATTAAATAATCAAACAAACATTTTTAAAAATTATGTCAACAAAACTTCTTTTTGACCCAGAAGTATGTTTAAAGTATGGTAATGGAAACTAGCAGCAAGATATAACGTGCATTTAACCTAAGTAGAAGGAAGCAACAATATGGTAATACAAAATGAATTATTCATGAAATTTAGGAATAAAGCTGTTTTATTGGTTGTTTTTAAATTTATTGGAACATGGTGATTGGTGCATGATTGAACTGTTTGTATATATAAATGTGATTCATTAAAATGGAGTGTATCTGATGAAGTCTTTATATTGTTAAAAACGAAAACGTACTTAATACTGACGAGACGTTAATGCGCTGTTTTGTGTGACCTGTTGGATTAAAGAGTGGAAAGTTTCCTGGTCTGTGTATTTTTCCAGTTCTGCAGAGTGATTATTGTATTGTAATATTGCAAAGGATTATCTAGTTATGAGTACCTACCTTTTTTTTATTAAGAAGTAGTGATTAATATTCATCTTATTTCTTACCACTCTAACTTTATCAAAAAATATTGTTTTTGACAATATTAATTGGTAGTTGTTTTTTCTATTAATTAGACTATAAAGCCTTCTCCAGAAAACATATAATGGAGCCTCAAACCTTTCATTCTTCAATTTGTTTTCAGAAATTAGGGTTAATCTGACTGAAAATTTTTGTTCTGCCAGATTGTGAATGTTTTTCATTCCATGTTTGTTAAAGGGTTACTTAAAGTCTCTGTTTATACACTTGTATGAGATTATTCTCTGTACACATTTTTCTTTCTTTTTTGGCCTCATTTAAGTTCTAAACTATATATTTTAAAAGGAATCAGTAATTTGTCTTTTAGATTTAGTATATGTAAAAAAGTTACACAGCAATTAAATAATAAAATATCTTGTTACTATCCCCGGGATTCATGAACCTTGTGCCAGGCGCCAGCATAGCGTCGGCGTTATAACGCCAAATATGGCTGCTGAGCGATTCAGGTATGAATCAATTCCACGTGCACTACCGGCGTGCGCCGGACCTGCTCCGCCCGGCGTAGGTATGCAAAATACACTGTGTGCGGTATTGCACCATGCAAATGAAGGGAAATAGCGATCCACAAAGTGGCGCAGGCGTAGCGTAAGGGCACGGCAATGTAAACCAAAAAAAACGGTTTACATTTACCCAAACATGACCGAGGAGTAACGGAAGGCTGTCAAAGTCAGGTATCATACAGGTGCAATATGCCAATGGGGAAAGGCACCGAGAATGTCCAAAGAAAATATGCACAAAATGTAAAAAATGACATAAATGGCATGTACGTAGAAAGCACAGCAGACCCCCCGGATATGTGCACAGAAGTTGCAAAGCAATGAAATAATATGACAATGTCCTAAAAGAGCAGTATAACACACATCAGCTGCACAGCCACCACACACCATAGTATGTATGTAAAGCTTCAACCCCAGCGCAATGGTTGTCAAGGAGTGGTGGCAGTGTTCGGCGCCGTAACCATGTATTAGCAGTCAATTCCATGCAAATGAGGCAGATAATAGTGAATCGCAAAAACGGCGCGTGTGTAAGGATGGAGCAAACGGCGCAGCGGTACTACACCGAGGAGTGGCCTACACGAGATACATGTCAATCACAGAGGGGTGTGCCACTGTAGGAGGAAGGATATTGGAGGCCAACAAACATGGGCTGTACAATGCACATCACAGCATCAGGACTGGCGTGTGAGGAAATAGATGCGCTGAGAGTACATAATGCGCGCACAGATGCATGTGCACGAGGATGACTACGAACCCCAAGCCAGTCATGTGACGGCCTCCCCGTCAACAGCCACGGATATAGGAAGGTAATGCGGAGAATATGAGGAAATGCGGAAGCAGTGTAATTGGAGCCGTAATGAGCAATCAACACCAATCAATCCAGGAAGGGCAAACGGCGGCAGCTGATAACTCTGCATGCAGACTCCTGCATAACGGGAAAGGGGAGGCATATGAATGCAAAGATAGTAGGGGATGTAGTAGAAATGCAAAGAACAAAGAACCGAAATAGCACAGCCAAGTACAGAGGTAGCATAACTGCGGCAGATAGTATGCAACATAAGCCAAGTGCCTGCAGGATGCAGTAATGTAAGATGCAAAGCCAAGGCAATGCAGGCAACTGTAATGTAACAGCAAAGGCAACAGCGTTGCAGTTGCAACCCTAAACCACGGCAGATAATCCATGGATACGGCTGCACAGACACACCCAATGACATCACCGGGTGTACAGCACAACAGTATAAAGTGTGAATGCACATAACACACAGCGCGATTTCCCAAACGCCGCACCGTAGGGTGTAAACAGACGGGGAACTTTTAATATGTATATGTTGGGTGCCGCCGTGGCCGTGATGCATCGGTATGTGTCAGAGACAGACGGAGTTGCGGAGGACGGTGCCGACAACTACCGTAGGCCTCACAGGAGAAGGAGAGTGTTCAGACCAAGGGTGACCTACCAGGGGCTGCAAGACCTGGAGATAGTAGAGCGCTACAGGGTGGACAGGGACACGTTACAGCAAATAGTGGAGCTGTGCCGGCCACGCCTGAGAACAAGAGACAACAGAGGGGAGCCCATCCCAGTGGACACAAAGGTATGTGTGAGCTTGCGAATACTGGCTACAGGTACCTTTCAAAGGCCAACCGGAGATATAATGGGCATCTCACAGGCATCAGCATCCAGGGTACTACACCAGTTCCTGGATGCCATGTTACGACATGCCCATGAGTACATAAACTTCCCCAGATCTCAGGAGGAGTTGGCTAGCAATATGCGCCGCTTCCACCGTGTGGCACAATACCCGGAGGTACTGGGTGCGATAGACTGTACGCACATAGAAATCAAGTCACCACCTGGGGAGCAGGGTAGACGCTACATAAACCGCAAGGGATACCCTCCATCAATTGCCAGGTCGTGTGCAATGCGCAGGGCATTATCATGGATGTGTGTGCTGGCAGCCCTGGAAGCTACCACGACTCCCATATCTGGCATGCCTCACAGCTGTATCAGGTATTCGCCAGGGGGGACATCACACAAGGTCACCTTGTGGGTGATGCTGGCTACGCACTGGAGCCGTGGTTGATGACACCCATCAGAAATGCACACACACACATGCAAGAACGCCATAATGAGGCACACGCACAAACTAGAATAATCATAGAGCGTGTGTTTGGGATGTTGAAATCACGGTTCCGGTGCTTGGATACATCCGGTGGAGCCTTGCAGTACTCTCCAGGCACATGTGCCCACATATTCATAGTATGTTGTATGCTACACAATATGATTCTGCGGAAACAGCTGCTGCAGGGACATAATGGTGGAGGGCCACCAAGCCCGCCACAACTGCCAGGGCAAGCACAGGCACAGGGCGTTCAGCGCCATGGACACACTGAGCCAGCCCCAGTAGGTAGACAGAGGCGTACCCAATATGCCTACGCCCTGGCAAAGAGGGAACGATAGCACATACTTTGACAGTGTAGGCCCCATGGACTGACACCTCCTGACCTGCACACACAGTAAAATGGACGCCACACAAACATGTCCGCCCGTAATGTGTACCGTATGTGCGGACCTATGTGTGACTCCAACAAAGGCACCACCCAAACACTGCGCACCCAATAGCCAGCAGAGCATGGAACGCCAACACCTCGAACGCCGGCTCCACAGCAGACGGCGTAGCGGGATGCTGCCACTTTCGCCGCAAGTCGACTACATATGTACTTATGTGCATACACAGATATGGAAATAGATATCAGTACACACGTAGAAATATATGTACACATACACAGATATAAAGTACAACAGGTTAATATGGAACCCAGGGATGCAAGTTGACAGATAAGTAAGACGTGATATCACCACATAGTAAACATAGTGAACGTCAACCCGATCATCCGGGAGGGTGGCCAGAGCAGGGAACGCCAGCCATGGAAATGTTAACCTGCATCAATGTATATCCGCGGGTCGGGATGATCGCCAGGCCACGGTACAGCAACGTGATATGTGCGTGTCATATCCATAGGATATGACTGCGGAGGTACACACGGCCGCCGGCGATGCGGCCAACGTAGGTATTGTGTTCAACCATCGGTGCGAAAGCGGCAATCATACCTGTCAAGTGTACGTCATTATGAGGAACGTACCTCAGTTGGGGTCTAAAATAGTTCATGTTCCGCGAAGTTCCTCAAAGTTCCACATTGAAATAGTCTGTCACACACTCAATGTTAGGAATATATTTAAATGAAACCTGGTAAATATAAATTAAACATATGAATTCATTAAAGGTTCTTCCTTGTACGTAAACCAGCATATTTCAACCACCCTATGACCTTCTTAGCTGAAGTTGTTAGTAAGCCATTAGTATGTGTTACACATTTTGCCCATGTGTTACACATTATGAAGGTGTGTGTCCCTCATTTTGGAAATGGAAGGTTGAGAGCTACGGCGGGAATATGTGTATGTGTGAGGTGAGTTTGTCGTGTCTTCCGCGTGTGTGTAATGTGTGTGCCACTGTAAAATGTGTATGTAGGTGACATGTCACAGGTGGAGTGGAATAGCATGCGTAGGCATACAGTACAGGAACCATAGGCGTATGTATAGCAGTGCCCACAAAGTAGTATTGACAGCCCCTCAGTGGCAAGGCGTGGCGACGTAAAACGATGCAAAGCGGAAATGTCCCAGAATGTACCACAGGCCCATAGCCAACAGGAGATGCAAAGGACGCATGTACAAACTATGACCGCATGTATGGCGGCCATATGGTAGACTCAACAAGACATGTCGGCAACGTTACACAGCATCAGGCATGTACGGCGAAGATACGCTGGTGTTATCCCGGCACCGATCGTGGCCACGTACCGACACGTAAATACCGCAGTGTGTTCCACGACTGTTAAGTAAGCAAGGACGACACGAATAGGAGCCAACCGGTAGCGTACAGGCCGTTCCAAGTACAGGGCCACAATCACCGTAGCTATCAGTGACAAAATGCCAATGGATAGTAGGCACGTACGAACATCCGCAGATATATAACCGATGTGAAGGAGGAATACGTGCAGGAAGCACACATGCAGGCGACACCGACACCACACGACATCAACAAAACAAACACTCCCAGAACAACAGACAGGTAACCTGCAGCTCCCCAAGCAGGGATGGAGCACACACACAAGCATATCGTGTATGTATAAATGCAAGACCCACACCCCGTACCCGTCACCCATATCCGCAGATATACCCCATCGCACATATCAAAGGGATACCAGCCAAAACCGTAGCAAAAACATACAGGCAGTCAATGACAGCGGCATACCCGCAACAAGCCGCGTGGGAAACACTAGCAGCAGCCGATGCTTCCCTGCATCCGTTGTGTACAGGAATATAACAGCTATGTTACACATCTAAATGCACAACGCCATCGACAGACGCCGCCAGGACACGGACACCCACGTGTCGAACAAAATATCATACCCAACACACACAATCCACGGCTAACACAGCGATATGTACCTGACACCACACATAGCGGATGCAGTCACACAAACATGATACAATACATACCATCCCCACGAAGGTAGTGCAGATAACCAACGGCCACACGAGGAATGAACCATGGCCTAGTTTCGCGCGTAACGTACGAATGGAGGAGAATCACCGCTGATATGCGCATAAGTACACACCGAGGAACAGCTATTGGCGTGATGAACCCACATGCCTCAGGTGACGACGAATAAAAGGAAGACTCCCTGGATATTCAAACCGTATGTTCATACCGAACTGAAATTGAATACAAACCAAGCAAGAGGAAGATATCTAGAATACAAAAGCAAAGGCTGGAAAGGTATGTTTAACCCACGATATGTACTGGTGTGTAACGCATGATACGTATGACGAATCTGCACTGTATGTGAACGATGTGTGTAAGTAAAGATACCTGTCCATCAGGCAGACAGTGGTGAAAGGTGGTTATGTAATGCTAAGCCGCGGAGCATACCAACGTCTGTGGACAACGTGTGCACAGCAGTGGGACAACATGTACACAGCCGGGATAACCCAAGGTCCCCAATAGGGATTTCAAACACAGAACAATGACACCACCCACGCTGATGCTGTCAGTGGATATCGAACAATGAAGTGCCACAGCAGGGGATAGGACATGTATGTATAGTGTCACAGCACACATGTGCATGGGCATATACCGTCGATGCCATACGGAATGTGCGCACGACGTGCACGTATCCCTCGCAGTAGGGGTGACGATGTCAATTATGTGTAATGCAAAGCTGTCATGATGGATATGTTCAGAAATCATAGACAGTATCACAGGCATAGCATGCATGATGGAGGGATGGACTAATGTTATGTACATAAACAGGATATGTATGGCCTGCACATGTGGGACAGAGTAGTAGCAGAATAGGTACCTGAAATGGAGTGAACAGCAAGTAACCATGTGCAAATGTACCGTAGCAGGTGCAATGTGTGCAACAATGATGTCCAGCAGGGCCGTGTAAACATATGTGCAATGTACACAGTAGTGTCAACCCCCCCCATGGTAGTGTCCACTGAACGGCAGAGGTGGATGTCAACTGTATGTTTATACAGTACTTCCGCTGTGGTGGTAGCATGGGTCTGTGTCACCCTACCAGTAAGGGAGCTATCACATGAGTAGTGACACAGTGTGTCCCTGTAGGATGTGCACAGGACCTATGTCCCACAGCACGGTGTGTGTCCAGGCTGTGGAGGTCACACAGACGCCCAGGCTGAGCAATGTGGCATGTGTGCACACATGCAGGAGTGGCCCTCCCACACTGCCCACTGCAAACGCCATGTAGGAGTACTACATGCATCGGTAATGTGGAGAACATGGCCCATGGCAGAGTAGAGGACACCCCTGTGTTACTGGTATGCAGGTGAGCACAGATGTGTTTCACGACTGTCATTTGCATGTGTAAACAGTCTGAGCCGGGCAGACATCACGGCATGACTATACTGAGACATGTAAAGGTGTATCCATTGTGTAAGGTACACCACATATGTGGTATTGTAACACTGCCCGCGTGTACATGTGTGTATGGCACAGGTACAAGGGCAACCAATGTATCAGCCACACATACGGTCCAGAAATGCGTGGCCCTGCACATGTGTACCCACGCCATAGTGGAATATGGCAACCACAGCACCATGTGGGGCATGTGTGTGTACAGCAACCATGTACAATGTGATATGCATGTATAGGGACAGTATCCATGAGATACACAGTGCATGACTGTCACTATGCAAAGGTGATGTGTATGCACTATGTGTGATGTAACTGATGCAATGATATCCACATGATATATCTGCCACACTGACACCTGTATGGTTGTTAGAAATATGACTAGGATGAGCTAGAATGCTGCCAGGTATGTAGATGTGGTATATGTAGGCATGGACAATACTCTGTGACAGCATGTAGTGTATGTAAGTAAATAGTGAGCATGAGGGGCCACATGACTGAGGACTGTGCAATGTCACATGTACCTGACTTGTTGTAGTTAGCATGATATGCCTGCACCACTGTGTGACCTGTACAGGAGGCACATGGCGTAACATCCTGAGACATGGGGTACGATGTGATGCTGGATGCGTACATTGGCAATACCATAAAGTGGAATGGCGCTGAAGGGCAAAGAGCGGATAATGCCTGATTTGATACCATCTGTACCACACCAACCACCCATGCAATGGTATGACAGGTGGCCAGCATGTGGATGTGGTGTGCTGTGGCGCACAGAAGCCCAACAAGGGTGCCAGTAAAGGCATGGAGGTCGTCAATGAGTGTGTGAAGCATGTATGTGAGGATGTGGCCCAGTGCCATACTGAATGGCCCAGTCATGGGTGTACAAATGCAGCCCAATACGTGCAATGCAGTACCACCCATGTGTAGTGTGATAGATGTGGTAATGTGGTGGTCAGGGTACACAACGTACATGAACGGGCTAGCAGTCAATGCAGTGTGCTGCTGCAGAGACATGTAACAGCCAGGTTGGCGGGATACAACTACTACGGAGATTGGAGGTGACATTGGGACCGTGTTCTAGGACATAATGTGTGCATGGCAGTACTATGTATGTGTCCACAGGGCTAACACAATGTCCAGCCATGGATTGGAACCCTGTAGTGAGTGAGACTGTGTATTGTTGGTAGGTACCCCATTGGCAGGCACGATGCCAGCAACATCTGAGTCGGCAATGCCTGCATGAGTGTTGTATGCTGCATTGAATGTGGATGTAGCCAAACAGCAGAGACATACCACCACACTGCGTGAGGGCCCACACTGCAATCTATGGCAGTCATGTGTAGGTAGCTATCTGTGGAGTATGTGATTCACCATGACGACACACCATGACTGTCAAGTGACACACCACACACATGTGAAAGTAAGTACCATGCAACAGCCTGCACATGTGCCCATACAGCACATGTGCATGGAACAGGCATACCACTGTGGCGTCTGTGAAAAGGCCAGTACCACCATGTCCCTGTGTGGAATAGCATGGTCCCTACCACTGCGTAAATGTAGCGGAAGTGCACTGTGATATGTGTCGGCATGGTCACGTATACTGTCCATCGTACGGTGTGCCATGCCATCAACTACCTCTGTCAGTGGATGTCGGTAGTACCGGCTGTAGAGCGTATGTACCATGCATGCTGCGATGGTCGTGTGTCTAGGGTGTGGCTAGCAGGGCTGAGAAGCATGGATGTTCAGCAAACAGAGGGGGGATGTCTGTAGGCATAGCACACAGACACATGGAGGTTAGGTGCATGCCGAGGGTAGTGTAGGTATGGTACGTGTTGTGTAATGTGTCACCCAGCTATGTGTACTGCATGGTCAAGCATGTGTGGGTACATGGGAGTCCATACCAGGGAAGTGTGTGATGCTGTCAATACATGGCAGTAGCAACTGTCCTAGGTGCAATGTACAGTATGCCAACACGGCTAGCATGTAACCTGTGGTGTACAGTGTATTCACCGTCGTGTGTCACAATGTGCGTAGCGGTCACGAACATGGGTATCTGAACATGGATTACCCATGATGCAATGTGTCTCGGGAATATACAGTATGTGTGTAAATCACTGTGTTGTGTGGGAACCACCCACCCGTGTGTGATGCAGTCCAGGTATGTGCCTGGGAGGTATGATCTGTGTACAATCTGGACTGGCAGGTGTGCCGTGTAGGGCATGGAGGCAGGTCCCAGGCACTGCAGATTAATGACATGCATGCCGTACTGTGTGTGCAGTGCTTGTGTACAGCACAGTGGAGGGTGTAAGCATTGTCACACATCACTGCATGCTGTGCCTACCTGTGACAGCCCTGCCGGAGACAGACATGTGACAGTGCTGCACAGGCAGCATAGCATGTGAAGATGGACATGTGGGCTGCACACCTTAGGCAGATGTCCACAGGTCATGTGTGCCACGGTAGTGTGGTTGAACACGACTATCAGACTGGACAAACACCACATGCCTGCATAAGTACAGTATGACCATAGTCAACAGTCCCAGTGACAGAGTAGGGCAATGTCCAGTATCCATGCGTGCAGACCACTGGCTACTGGACACCTGGCTAGACACACACATCCGGAGGGTTAATTCACCATTGAGCCATCACATGTGCCAGTCTATGTGGGCCATACAATGTCATCACAGGGTGGCCCCAATAGCAGGTGGCAAGGCAGACACGGTGTACCAGGTGATGTCTCATGTGTGCATATGTCGAGTAGCACAGCCGTTCACATGTCTGCAACATAGTGGTGCACGATGTATACTGTTACAGGATGTATGGAACTGCACTGTCACCCACTACAGGGCCATCTGACACAGGTGTGTTGTGACAGGTGTAACTCATGTTTGCACAGGATACACACTGCTGTTGTAGGCAGCCATGCTGGTGGCTACCAGTGATATATGCAGTGGTCATACAGACATACCGCACACAGTGTTCATGCCGTAATGTCCATCGTCGTGGACGATGTGCTGCTATGTGAATGTAGGTGTGTGTTGTGAATGTTACACATCCAGATGGCACCATCTGGCGCAGTCATGGTCGTAAACACCATTACACACATCTACAGCAGTCAGAACCCAGTCCTGACAATGTGTGTCAGTCACCCTCGTACTGTGTGACATATGTGCACATGGTGGAACACCTCCCACTGTCATCTAAGATGGCTACATGATGGCTGGAATGTGCTGTGGAAATGTACAATGCTGGTAGGCCAATGAAGTACCTGGAATCACACACAGTACGCTATGGCAGCCATGTTAACCATGCACAACAATGACCGGCCAACAGACACAAACAATGCATTGACACGTGGAACATGTGCACATGACAACCCCAATTAGGTATGTTGCACATATTGATGTACAATTGTCATCTATGGCCATAGCATGGATGCAGACGCACATACCCCACAGGTAGTACCATGTGATGTAGGTAGGGGGGCATTGCTCGTGTACATGTGACAGTAGGTGTACAGACACATGTGCTGCATAGCCGTCATGTAGGGTTAGCTGTGGCATGTGACCGCTGGACATGCCCGTACAATTGACCATGTCCCACAGGAGATGTTGTATGTGTGCACCACATGTGATGTGCTGGCAACAGGCTGTGACGCGTACGGCCGCCGGTGTACCTGTGTGACATTGTCTGTGATGGGTGCAAAGGCATATAGTATCGTCTTGCATGGCCACAAGCCCCACATAGGTGCATAGCCTGAACATACAATACAAGGAGTGTGTGGGATGATAGCAACCCACAGGTGGAGATGGGTACGGACGGCAGCCCACAACCACATGTGTGTGTACTGTGTTCACGTCCACGACACATGAGCATCTGAGAGGCTAGCGTTACAGCTGTACAGGGTTGCATGCATATATGTTCAGCAACATCCCTGTATGTCCCACCACTGGCCCGTGGACCGATGGACACCAACCAAATGTGCAGATATGAGATGTGCACAGCACATCACAGATGCCTACTGTAGAACAGGCCTACCGTGTAGACATGTGCACAGTAGGTCTGCGCCAGCTGCAGTCAAACACGTTATGTGCTGAACCACAGCAATAGTCCAGGCAATGCCACAGATGGACGTGCATGCCTCTGTGTATGTATGTCTGTGAATGCCTCCGGCATAGCAATATAGCTGTGTCACCGTTGTGAACAACAATATGAATGGGTTGTATGTGTGAGGGTGCGTCATACGTGTATGGTCAGATCGACGATACCATCAGTGGGCCTGCTATGTGAACATCCCTGTCCCCATACATGGATACCTATGCTGTGCCCAACACCACATTCACAGAGGGAGGGATGGTGGTGTGTAGTGCAGCAGCAGACATGGGGGTGGCAGCAGGCACTGGATGTACACATATGTGGTACCCACATCAGTGCAGGCAGCCATCCATGTGCACGGGATAGCGGTGTGTGTCCACATACAGCACTGTGTTGATCAATATCCCAGCACATAGCACCTGCCAGGGCTACAGTGTATGCATGGATGTGTGATACCTGCATGCACCAGACACACCCTCAGCAAGCAGCGTACAGCATACCTCGCTTGAGGACAGTGTCCACACCATGGTGATAAACATGTTGAATGTCCATATACACACAGCAATGACATATGGAATGGACAGCCACCCTGCCAATACCGTCAACCCCAGGTGGATCACAACCCAGTGCCATGTATGTGGCATACCCTGCCATATCATGCAGACTTGACCAGCAAGGCTGCATGAGCTATCACAGTCCTACATGGTGCAATGGACAAAAGGCACTCTCACTATCAACCATACACAGCAGTAATGTGGCGGTGATGCACCCTGTCGTGTTACAGGTGCTGTGTGATGCTCTGCACAATGTGTGTGTGTACATGCTATGCATGGCCTTTCCTGCTAATGTGTCATGGTTACACATTGCTCCATGTCTATCACATGTGCAACACAGGTGAGCTGTGGCAAGTTGTCCAACACCCGTACAGTGCTGTGTGGAAGTACATGGCACAACACATGCATGTGCAGGTGTCCATGTGTATGTGTACAGTGCCGCTGCTGACGTTCACAATGGACACAGACGTGATGTGTACTGACATATACACAGCGTCCAGGTGAACAGTAGCACCGACGTCACATGGGGACCTATGCCAAGTGATATGGACATAGGTGCAGCCAGGTACACATGTCCACAGCAGGCTAACATCTACATGGTGCGTGTACAGTGTGATGGGGTGGCACACAGATATGATGTGACACCCACTGCTCAATGGTGTGAAGCCAAAACATCGGCTGTGTCACTGCCACGATGCCTTTCACAGATCACTGTGCAGATGTCGTACATGTCATAGCAATGTATTTCCAACAGTATGCCAGCACAGCAGTGTGAATGTGACCTGCCACCATCATTATGTCTTCCAGATAATGCCACGTTCCCGGCTTCCACCTTTCAGTCGACAGGAGGAGGAGGTGATAATTCCATACCTCCACAGTAACCACGACGCGCTATTCAGCCATGTGCCACAGCAGGCACAGGAACGACAGGAGATGTGGGAGGAGATGTGCAGGAGGGTGAACAGCCTGGGCGGATACAACCGCAGCTATCAGCAAATCCGCAGGCACTGCACAGACCTGATCCGGCATGCAAGACAGCGTGCCGCTGCAATCGCCAGGCAACAACGTGGGACAGGTGGTGGGCCACCAACCCAGCCCCCACTCACAGCCACGGAGGAGCTCCTGGCCAGTCTGGGGACACCCACGGAACAACACGCAGAAACACATGCGTCCATCGTGGAGGTGGGTGTCTCCCGAACTATGAGCCTGGAGCCGCCTGGTAAGTCAGTGTTGCATGTTTGTATGATAAGCGACGTGGGTGTGGGTGTCATAGTACAACACATGATATAGCAATACATGCCAGGTATATGGCCACACAAGATGCAAACTATAGTATGCTATGTTGTGTTAGCAGACATGTGCATAGCACATGCTAACACACAGATGCATGATGTGACATGCACAGTGCTGACCGTGGAGATAGTAATGGCTAATGTGTATACCTTTGTGTAATCCCTTTACAGGTACGTCTGGCGTGTCGCAAGGACAAGGGTCTGTTGCAGGTAAGTCTGTTGCTAGTCAAAGGCATGATCTGCTGTATTGATATTCCCCATGTGTCCAGGCATGACATGCTCACCTGTGTGTGCCCCAGTCACGGTATACAGGTTGCACCACCCGACACACACACCACCCATGTACAGTAGATACAACCGTTAGCGTAGAGTGGCATGACACCACACAACCTATTGGTGTGTTACGTGCATTCAGCTATGCATACAATGGTGTAGGTGTTCCACAATGGCTGCATGTGTAGTATGCATTGGTATGCCAGTGCAGTATGCACACAGTACCACATAGTGAGCTGTGATCTGGCCAGAGCACAGGTGTTACCAATGTGACCCATGCCCCTGCATCGGGTGCACACGTTGTGACATGGCACATGCCATGTCCCATGCACGTGGATGTCTGGCTGCAGCATTGTCACACCATGACATGACCTATGCACAACATAGCAGACATCCACACTGTCAGCATATCCGTAGGGAATGTGACACCTCACACTAGTATGGTTGTATGTCACATGGGCCACCACAGGGCCGTGTGCACGATGTCTACCACACACAATTGTCAATGACTCAGACAGACAAGGCCATGGTCGATACCTACAGGCATGTTGCCACACAGCACATCCACAGTGGGTAGTCACCGTTGCACCCTGTACACACATAGTGGGTTCATCACTGTAGTGGACCCCCTGGACATCCGATGTAGTACACCAGTGACATGGAATGCCTCTCCACAGCTACTACAGGTGCCTCCAATGTCCACCATATACGTGCTGCTGAGCAGCTGAACTGACTTACAGACATGGCAATGTAATGCGTCCAGGTCACGCATCGCACAGACACATAACTGTGTCCTGCTACTGTGCAGTGGCACAGAGCCCGCACTCCACACTGTATAGCTATGTACACAGCTCACAGCAAACGTACCTGCACAGACATCCCTGTTACCCATACATTGTATCTGTAGACTGTACACATAACACTGCACCGTGACAGCCGTTGTGATGTGGTGCATGCGGTGGGACACCATCGTCACATGTCCACATGATACCGCACATGTTTGCGGTGTACATTACATAGTGTCGGCAGCCATGTGTACTCTCAACTCGCCCGTGGCCACACGGTGTATCACGCTGATGCATGCAAACTACCATGAATGTGTGTACTGCATGCCTACTAAAAGACACCTGCCTGTTGTACTGTTCCCACCAGGGCAGTGTACATACTGCCACTATGAATGTCTGGTCTGCATTCACTGGTCTGTGTTGTGTGAATGCTGCATGCCACCTGCATTATCACATGCATGCTGTGTGTGTGTGTGTGTGTGTGTGTGTGTGTGTGTGTGTGTGTGTGTGTGTGTGTGTGTGTCTGTATTGTAACCGATGGTATGTCTTTGTATTGACAGGTGCTGTAGGTGAGTTCCCTCCTGCGGTCAATCTGATGCTAGTGTCCCCACAGATACTAGTGGTGATGACCATGTGCATGAGGCACAGGCAGGGTCGTCACAGGCAGACACTGTGCCAATGGAGAACATCACACATACGTCCCTTTCAACCCCGCTCACGGTTCAGATGCCGACACATACCCCAACACCGTTGCCCATAGATGACGGTCAGTCAGCGTCTGTTGGCCCCGAGCAGGAATGTGTGGTGGCTGCAGAAGGTGTGGGTACACACGATGTTGCCAGTGTAAGGACTGGTGCAGTGCCACGCAGGCATGTGGCAGGTGCTGCTCGTAGGGGGAGCACCGCTAGACATACACCTGCCGTACAGGGTGCAGCAGCTGGGATAACCAGACGCATGTTCCAGACTGTAATGGCGGCGCAGGCACGTGCCGAACGGCAGAACCAGGAAGGGCAGAGGCTGCAGAGGTCCGCAATCCGTACCTTGAATGACAACATCCAGGCATTGGCGAATGCACAACAGCATCTTGCCGATGTTCTGGATAGGAGATTGGGTGACATGGCTGGGATCCTCGACCGAGGCATGGCCATCCTTGAGCGTGCGCAGTCCGTGCAGGAACACCAGGTAGGGGTGAGGCATAGGGCACGTGGGCCAGCAACACCACCTGGTGCAGGTCAGCGTGTGCGTGCCACCTCCCATGCCCACCCAGACAGTGCTGGTAGCAGCAGCAGTGCAGCTGCTACTACACCATCCACACCAGGACAGAGCAGGCCACGTGGACGTGGCCCTGGACGGCCCCGTCGTGGGCACGTTTCCAGCGGACATGTGACATCGGAGAGTGGACAGTCCGTACCTCCACCCGGTCGTGCCCGTGCGACCCCAGGCAGGCGCGGGTCACGCCGCCGGCAGACACAGTGAGCCATAACACCTGCACTGTACAGTCTGGGGCTGCCAAGCATACCCGTGTAGGCATCACAGATGACTGAACTGTGTACACACAAACCCACACACAGCAGACACAACTGTAGGGCTCCACCACACCCACATGCAATCTACACAGTCATGCCCAGTCAATGCACAGGCCCTTACACACACACATGATGTCATCCATTGGTACAGCCCATGCCTGTGGCACACATATCACCCTGTGCATATGATGAAGTCTCTGCCGCATAACTGTGAGCTACACCATCACTGCACGGTTAAGCTAACATATTCTGATGCACAGGGTGGACAAGATAGTGAGAGGTGTATGTGATACCTGTGTCCGCATAGTACGTGATGTGTATGTTGTGGTGTGTGTGTATGGCTGGTGACAGGTGTGTATGTGATGTGGGTTGTGCACGGACATCATGCAGCAGACATACCATGCAGGACAGGTGCAGCATTCATTGATATGTGTACACAGTATGTGTGGTGGTTACATGTGTAGCACCATGTCGGTGCAGTTAACCCGTATGATACTGATGGTGTACTTGCACGTGCCTACTGGGAGCACTGTAATTAGTTCCCCACGTGTAGTCGTGGGGTACCCACAGGCATGTCTGGCAACATCAGCATAGCACAGTTACCCGCATCCGGCATGGACCCTACATAGGTACATAGGCGCACATGAACGTAACAGGATATGTGCCCTACGACATGTGTGGACCTAGCATGACTGTGTGTGGCTGCTAACACCCCTCAGGATGGGGATGCCATATCCATCAGTCCCCAGTCCCTGGTCTAGCAGTGACACACAGATGTTGCCTGGCGCATAACTATCGTCACACATCCACACGTCATTATCAGTCCTGGACGAAGGCAGTCAGGGCCTTTCCTTCACATGGGCTGGCACTCCTCTCCGTGTTGTAGGGGGTGTCTGGCCGTTAACCCTGTTCCCCCAGCACGTCTCACTCATCTTTGTGTTGAGGTGTTTGACAGTCGCTTCTGTGCCCGTGTTTGCCTGGAGCCTGGGAGGTGGAATATGCCCATGTCACCCAGGTCAGACATGGCCGTGTATGCCAGGCACAGATCACCACGGAGCAGATGTGCTGTGAAGATTTACAGCCGGTGTCCCCTTGGCCGTGCAGCTTGTGACACATGTCCTAGCACCGTCATCCCCGTCTTGTGGAACGTTTGCGGTCCTTCCGAGTGCTGCAGGCGTCAGGTTAGCTACAGGCCAGATGTGCCATTGTACGCAGTCATTGCTCTGGTGTGTGATGTGTACAGGGGTACAATGAACACCCCTGATGTGGATGCGATTCCATCCAGACCAGGAGGCCACAGTGGAATGTCTTCACACCCACATTGCCATTGTGTGTGTTGACAGAGGTTACCGACAGGTGTGGTAGCCATTTCCCTGAACATGTCCAACATCTTTAATGGCGTACCACCTACATGTGACATTGGGACGAACATGTCCTTCACACTGGGTAGGGCTGCACCTTCTCTGGCATGTAGTAGCAGGCCATAGCTCTGGCACCAGTTATACATGGCTATGACGCCCTAGGTGGATGTCCGTGTCACATGGGGTGTTGGGTATGGTGGCCGGTGTGTAGTCAGCTGCATACCTTGTCTGCCACAATCCCCCTATGATTGTCTGCACATTGGACGTTCGAATGCCGTATGGCAGGGGGCCCAGGACTGAGCCCTGTGGGCCTCCAGTGGAGACCAGAGATGACTGTGACACGGCAACAGGAACACCAACCCTGTGTGGTGTGACCTCCAACCTTTCTGAGAAGCATCGGGTGACATATGTCCCCACATGTATGCTTGCGAGCATTTCCATGAGTCCCATGTGAAGAGTGCACTGAACGCTACCACCAGGCATGGTACTGTGTGCAAAGCCGCGTATCCCCATCAATGGCCTTGGTGACCACTCCAGATAGGACGAGCAGGTTCGGGAGGCAGGGTCCGCACTTGACTATGTTGTTGTGGGTATGTCACGGTATTGGCTGTACACCGCTGTCTGTATCCATGGGCACCTATATGGACCTCCCCACAGCTTTGCAGACAAGGCTTGTCAAGCTGATAGGGTGTGGCTGTCTACAGTCCATAAGAGCACTACCCTGGCATAGTGGGTCCACAGATGCCACATGCCATCCATCGGGGACATAGCCCATAGTAAGGCTAACATGACACAGTGGGCGCATGTGTGGGCCGAGGGCGTCAATGAGGATGGGTAGCACACAGCCAGGGACACCATCGGTGCCCATTGGTGCTGTGTCAACCGCCATAGAGATATGGGATCACTGCAGGCCATATGAGATGTTTCGGAGGCCACAGTCTGGTGGGATGGATATGTCCCCTCTTGGGGGGGGGTGGATGTGTGCACGGAACATGTCCGCAGGTTTGTTGACAATGTCTGTGGGTGCAGTGACCGTTGTTCCATTCCGGACCATTTCCGGCCATGTCTGTGCGCCCCCAACCATGTCCTTACCACAGTTAGGGAATGCCCTATGGTTGTCTCATGTGCCCTCTGCAGTACCACTCCCACAAGCGGCCGTGGATGTGTGTATGTGTGGCCGTATGGTGACGCCGGTATGGATGGGAGATGGTATCCCTGGTACTGACATTTCTCTGTCATGTATTAGCTCCAACTGGTGATGTACAGCTTGTCAGTGGCTGGGGTCCACCACACCATGTGCCTACCTGTGGTGGACAAGGTCCTGATGTTATCATGTTTGCCTGTTGCAGACATGCATGTGGGTGCTCAGAGAAGGCATTCGTTAGGCGTTTGCCGGTCTGGCCTGTGTTCAACACTGGCATGGAGGACTTGTAGGTTACCACACCGGTCGTATGATGTGTGGGGTGTGCTGTGGAGAGGTCATCACTGAGGTCCCCCATGCTGGTGTTGGTTACAGGATGTGGATGGCCAGTGGATCCACTATACGGTCTTGCATCACCATTGAGGGCTGTACATCCTGTGTGGGGCATATCCTCACCATGTGTGATGGGCAGAACTGTCAGACATCCCCCCCTAGTATGTATGGTGCATGGCTGTTTAACAGTGGCCAGGTGTGAGAACACCTGGGACCGCTGGCGTAGTGTGTTGTGCCATGGGTAATGTTCCCAGGCTATGTATGGGTGGTTCATGTCACCCAATACGGTGCTGTTGTGAGAACATGCCCACACACCAGTGTCCTCAGGACATCTGTGCAGGTATCCTGTGTTTGGGAGGGTTGTCTTTAGCATGCAACAAACTGCAGGCCAGTCCTACACATGGTTAATTGCACCTAGATATTCCCCGCTGCAACGGCCATGTCTGTGGCATGGCCGGGTTGCTGTTGTGTGGCTGGACACACACGACGGTCCACATTCCGCCACCCATGCCGTCGCACCATGTGTATGCATGTCTGCTCTGTGCCGACTCTAAGTGTCTGAGCATGCCCAGTAGGCAGCTGTGTAGATAGACACACAGCACAGTGCACACCGCGCCCGTCTGCAGTTATACCCCGGGTGCATGCCTGTATCCCCCTCGCAACGGCCACGTCTGTGGCATGGCCAGGTTTCTGTCGTGTGGCTGGACACACACGACGGTCCACATTCCGCCACCCATGCCGTCGCACCGTGTGTATGCATGTCCGCTCTGTGCCGAGTCTAAGTGTCTGAGCATGCCCAGTAGGCAGTGATGTACTGATCAGTAGTCACCTGGTATTCCCGACTGCAGCACTAACGTGTTACTGTACGGCGACTTTGGGATGGTAACAGACTGCGTGACTGCGCACTCTGACCTAACTCCCGATCGGGCGCATTGCCTCTGCATATGATACCACTCACGTAGGGGTATGCCTCCTGACAGCGCTCTGCTCAGTAAACTCGGTAGCGCGTTCTGTAAATGCTTCATACTGTAGTGTGTTCATGTAGATAGGCGTAGGTTCGTCCCCGTGTGTTCCGTGTGTGTGTGTGTGTGTGTGTGTGTGTGTGTGTGTGTGTGTGTTTCCAGCTGCCTCTGCGAATGAACATGCTTTTAGACGCTCCGCAACACATACCTTGGCTATTGCCAACTATTGTCTTGCGGGTGACGTCAGCAGCCTACAAGTATGCCTCCTGACAGCGCTCTGCTCAGTAAACTCGGTAGCGCGTTCTGTAAATGCTTCATACTGTAGTGTGTTCATGTAGATAGGCGTAGGTTCGTCCCCGTCCCTTCCGTGTGTGTGTGTGTGTGTGTGTGTGTGTGTGTTTCCAGCTGCCTCTGCGAATGAACATGCTTTTAGACGCTCCGCAACACATACCTTGGCTATTGCCAACTATTGTCTTGCGGGTGACGTCAGCAGCCTACAAGTATGCCTCTGACAGCGCTCTGTTCAGTAAACTCGGTAGCGCGTTCTGTAAATGCTTCATACTGTAGTGAGTTCATGTAGATAGGCGTAGGTTCGTCTCCCGCCCCTTCCGTGTGTGTGTGTGTGTGTGTGTGTTTCCAGCTGCCTCTGCGAATGAACATGCTTTTAGACGCTCTGCAACACATACCTTGGCTATTGCCAACTATTGTCTTGCGGGTGACGTCAGCAGCCTACAAGTATGCCTCTGACAGCGCTCTGTTCAGTAAACTCGGTAGCGCGTTCTGTAAATGCTTCATACTGTAGTGAGTTCATGTAGATAGGCGTAGGTTCGTCTCCGTGTGTGTGTGTGTGTGTGTGTGTGTGTGTGTGTTTCCAGCTGCCTCTGCGAATGAACATGCTTTTAGACGCTCCGCAACACATACCTTGGCTATTGCCAACTATTGTCTTGCGGGTGACGTCAGCAGCCTACAAGTATGCCTCTGACAGCGCTCTGTTCAGTAAACTCGGTAGCGCGTTCTGTAAATGCTTCATACTGTAGTGAGTTCATGTAGATAGGCGTAGGTTCGTCTCCCGCCCCTTCCGTGTGTGTGTGTGTGTGTGTGTGTGTTTCCAGCTGCCTCTGCGAATGAACATGCTTTTAGACGCTCCGCAACACATACCTTGGCTATTGCCAACTATTGTCTTGCGGGTGACGTCAGCAGCCTACAAGTATGCCTCTGACAGCGCTCTGTTCAGTAAACTCGGTAGCGTTCTGTAAATGCTTCATACTGTAGTGAGTTCATGTAGATAGGCGTAGGTTCGTCTCCCGCCCCTTCCGTGTGTGTGTGTGTGTGTGTGTGTGTGTTTCCAGCTGCCTCTGCGAATGAACATGCTTTTAGACGCTCCGCAACACATACCTTGGCTATTGCCAACTATTGTCTTGCGGGTGACGTCAGCAGCCTACAAGTATGCCTCTGACAGCGCTCTGTTCAGTAAACTCGGTAGCGCGTTCTGTAAATGCTTCATACTGTAGTGAGTTCATGTAGATAGGCGTAGGTTCGTCTCCCGCCCCTTCCGTGTGTGTGTGTGTGTGTGTTTCCAGCTGCCTCTGCGAATGAACATGCTTTTAGACG
The DNA here is from genome assembly GCF_019279795.1 of Protopterus annectens. Lineage (NCBI taxonomy): Eukaryota > Metazoa > Chordata > Ceratodontiformes > Protopteridae > Protopterus > Protopterus annectens. The sequence continues at coordinate 1,117,318,651 of NC_056728.1, forward strand.
CTCCGCAACACATACCTTGGCTATTGCCAACTATTGTCTTGCGGGTGACGTCAGCAGCCTACAAGTATGCCTCTGACAGCGCTCTGTTCAGTAAACTCGGTAGCGCGTTCTGTAAATGCTTCATACTGTAGTGAGTTCATGTAGATAGGCGTAGGTTCATCTCCCGCCCCTTCCGTGTGTGTGTGTGTGTGTGTGTTTCCAGCTGCCTCTGCGAATGAACATGCTTTTAGACGCTCCGCAACACATACCTTGGCTATTGCCAACTATTGTCTTGCGGGTGACGCCAGCAGCCTACAAGTATGCCTCTGACAGCGCTCTGTTCAGTAAACTCGGTAGCGCGTTCTGTAAATGCTTCATACTGTAGTGAGTTCATGTAGATAGGCGTAGGTTCGTCTCCCGCCCCTTCCGTGTGTGTGTGTGTGTGTGTTTCCAGCTGCCTCTGCGAATGAACATGCTTTTAGACGCTCCGCAACACATACCTTGGCTATTGCCAACTATTGTCTTGCGGGTGACGTCAGCAGCCTACAAGTATGCCTCTGACAGCGCTCTGTTCAGTAAACTCGGTAGCGCGTTCTGTAAATGCTTCATACTGTAGTGAGTTCATGTAGATAGGCGTAGGTTCGACTCCCGGCCCTTGTGTGTGTGTGTCTGTGTGTGTTTTTGCAGCTGCCTCTGCGGATGTACATGCTTTTAGACGCTTCGCAACACATACCTTGCCTACCAGCGGCCATTCCTGTACGGTTGTTGCCACCCACCTGTACATGTGCCTCTGCTGGTGGTGTGCTCGGTGGTCCACGTAGCGCATACCATACCTGTGTTGTACGTTTGTGCAGTTGGGTATGTGGGGGTGTGGTCAATCACCATGCGTGCCACATGTGTGTGTGTGTCCAAGCTCCCAGCTGCATGGGTTCATACGGTATGGCTCTGAGGTTTACGCGGAACACCCATATCCTGTCGCCATCCATGGGTTTGTGGATGGCGGGACGCAGCACGTGTACTGCTTGTGTGCTTCTTGTGGTCGGCGACCTCCGTAGCGTGTTCTCCACGTGTACCCTACTATGGTGTGGTGGGGTGCTGCTGTGTGCATTACACTCACGGGCCTGCCGGATGTGCCCGTGTGTATCTCTTTCTTTGTATATCTATGTACCTATGTTGCGGCCGTACCGCTGCTCTCCCATGGACAGCTGTCTTCCCCATGTATCGCATATTTGCACGGCTGACACATATAAGTGTGGTACGTTGCATATCCACACATTGTCCATGCACTGTCCGTATTCCAGGACACCTCATAGACATCTGCTGGATTACATGGCAGACAGCTATCCTTGCTGTCCTGACACTTTACCCATACACGACATACACCTTGTGTGTATTTGCCTATTTATGGTGTGTGTATGTCTAAGTGTGCTGTATGCATGGCCGTGTGTGTGTGTCCCGCTATAGCCATGTGTGCAGCTGTCGCCACTATGGGTATCCTTGTGGACCGCTGTTACATGTGCACGTCTGCACATACCTGCAGACTGTACTACCCCTGCGACGGCAGCGGCCTTAGATCGCCCGGTGCCCTAGGCTGTGGGGCTACATTGCGCACGCCAGCACAACACATGGTGCACCCATCTTGATATACCTACGTGACACGCCTACTAGACAGGTGGCCCTACTAGAGCGGCGGCCTGGGCAGCCGCAGGATTGGCGTATGCTTACGGCCGGCTATGGGCACATCACAAGGCACACGTCTACAGTCGGTGTTGTACGACGTCTAGAGTATAACACCACAGGAGGGACCTCCTCAGCTATGCTGAAGAATGCGTATGTAGATAGATTAGTAGGTGGAGGGTTGGCCACACACCAGGGCTGACCGATGGATAACTGTTGAGGCATCCTTTGAGAAGCAGGTGGAGCAAACACCCGTAACGGGAATGTAGTGTAGATGCAGATGTAGGGTTAACATACATTTGTCCACTCTGTCAGTTCTGTACCGTTGTATTACAGTGATATGCTATGCATATCTTCCATATACATTGTTAGGTCTCTGATTGTTGAGGGGTCGGCATAGTACAATATCATGTAATACGTGTGTTCATAGGATGCTTTCTGACATGTTGACATACGTGTGTGTCGTTAGCAGTGCGTCTGTGCTTTCTATGCTGTGGCTACATGGTCATTGTTCGCATTGAAAGTGACAAATGGAAGTGTAAGGGTGGATACTTAAAGCCTGGATGCTCCCATGTTATGTGTTAGTCTCACGGGGCCTACGGGTGATAGCGCATACATGTCTATGACGAACCTTTGGATAACATATGTGACCTATCGTGCACGATATGTTTATGTTGACTGTTCCATCTACCTATGTGTGACATGGTTTGTGGCCATAGGGTGCCAGCGAGTCTTTATTGTTGATTAGGTGTTGTCCATGGTCAATTGACATCAATCCTATTAATTCAATGAAGGATGTCTTTCATTGGTGGTAGCGCCATAGTTCGACCATCGTATGTCTTTCCCAGCTGACGTTGATATTGTGCCATTGGTATGGTTGCACAGGTCACACATCTGTTCCGCTGTATGGAAGCGTGTGATCCCCAGTTATGTGCTGGAAGATTGAGTGCTGTATACTCCGGTATCTGCCCAGCGGTCTGGCTTTGTATGGGGAGTGTCTACTGTAGTCCCTATCTGTATTCCCTGGGTTATGCCTTGTAACAGCTGTGTGATTCCCCCAGGTTTGCAGCTATGGGTGCCATCCTGGCCGTACGTTCGTCCATGTATGGGAACTGCCTACTGGACACTAGTATAGGGCTGTACACATTACACTGCTGCATTCTGCATTTTCCGGTGGTTGATTGGCATTATTAGTGCGGTGTAACGCATATGCCATGGCCACGTCCCTCACACGGGGCGGGACAACGAATCATCTGCCAATCCACACAGAGACCCCTTTATGCATACCCACCATCCCATGTCTGCAACCCTCGGCAGTACCCATTGCACATCCTTCATGTGTGCGGGTATGGGATGTGAACGCACGTCTATGGACACGGCGACCTGCCGAGTCCTATTCATATGTCCTGCATTTCATGGACACGTGTCATCACCCTTGTACACGCTTGTGGTGCTTATATCTACCTGTGCCGTAGTCACGGCTGTCACTTCTTCTGGGTCGCACGATAGCAGCCTGTTGCCAACACCTAAGGACAAATGTTTGGGTCCAACTATGGACATCGATGTGCATATGTAAAGTGTAGAACATGTTGGACTGTGTCCATTCGGCCAGTGGTTTTGACTGGCGCTGTATGTTCCCCGGTCGTGGATGTCTGTTTGCCTACCCATATTATGTAGTGCTACGGAACCCGTGTCCTTCCACAATTAACCCATATGGTGTTACTGTAGTCCGGCAGGTTGGCAACTGCTTTAAGTAATCCTCAGAGGTCCCATTGTGAACTATCCGCCACTGTATTGCCATTACAACACAGCCGGAACATGTAGAACCGATATATTCATGACAGGATGTTCTTTATGTGTGGGAACGCCATACGTTAACCATGCTATGACCTTCCTAGTTGACGTTGTTGGTGTGACATTACTATGTGTTCCACAGGTCGCCCGTATGTTCCGCGGAGTGGAAGCGGGTGATCCCCATATACTTGCAAGCAGCTTGGTTGCTGTGTACGCCGGGATTCGCACGGCGGGATGGATTTCTATGGGGCGTGTCTACTGTTGTTTCCATCTGTATTTCCTGTGTTATGCCTTGCTACAGCTGTGTGATTTCACCAGGTTTGCTATTATGGGTGCCATGTTGTCCGTACGTTTGTCCATCCTTGGAAAATGCCTACTGGACACTGGTGTACGGCTGTACCCATTTCACACCTGCATGTTTCATTCTCCGGTGGATGATTGCCATTATTGGTGGGGGGTAAGCCATGTTCTGTACCCACATCCCTCCCACGGGGCGGGACAATGGATCATCTGCCAATCATCTCCGACACCCATATCTGCATACCCAAGATCCCATGGCTGCAACCCTCCACATTACCCATTGCAAACCCTCCATGTGTGCGGGAATGGGATATGGACGCACATGTGTGGACTCCACAATCTGTGGATTTCTGTGCATATGTCCCGCATTTCAGGGACAGCTGTCAACAACCTTGAACACGCTGGCGGTGCATATCTGCAGCTGTGCCGTAGTCACAGCTGTAGTTCATCCGTCTCTCTCAACCGCAGCGGGTCGCCACTGCAATAGGATAATTTTTGGGTGCTCCAATGGACACATATGTGCATATGTAAAATGTATAACAGGTTTGACTGTGTCCATCTGGCCAGTGGTTGTGACCGCTGCTGTATGTTCCCCAATCGCGGATGTGTATTTGACTACACATATTATGTTGTGCTACGGAACCCGTGTCCTACTACGATTAACCCAAATGGTATTGATGTCATGCTGCAGGTTGGCAACTGCTTTAAGTAACCCTCAAAAGGCCCAGTAGGACATATACGCCACTGTATTGTCAATATAACACAGCCAGAACATGTATACCCTATTTATTCATTGAAGGATGTTAATTATATGCGGGAACGCCAGTGTTGAAACAACCTGTGACCTTCCTAGTTGAAGTTGTTAGTGTGCCATTAGTATGTGTTCCACAGGTCGCCCATTTGTTCGGCAGTATGGAAGCGAGTGATCCTCATGTTGTTGATGGCAGATCGACTGGTGTGTACGCCGGTATTCGCACGGCGGTCTGACTTTGTATGGGGAGTGTATACTGTAATCCCTATCTGTATTCCCTGTGTTATGCCTTACTGCAGCTGTGTAATTCCATCAGGTTTCCAGTTATAGGTGCCATCTTGGTCGTACACTTGTCCATCCATGGGTATTGCCTACTGGACACTGATATAGGGCTGTACACATTTCACACCTGCTGTTAGCATTATCCGGTGGATGCTTTGCATCATTAGTGGGGAGTAAGGCACGTGCTATACCCACATCCCTCCCACGGGGCGGGACAACGGATTATCTGCCAAACAACACCGGGCCCCATATTTGCTTACCCAGGATCCCATGGCTGCAAGCCTCCACGGTACCCATCAGACATCCTTCATGTGTGCGGGACTATGCTGTGGACGCACTTCTATGGACTCTGTACCCTGTGTATTTCTGTGCATATGTGCTGCATTTCATGGACAGCTATCATCAACATTGAACACGCTTGCGGTGCATATGTGTAGCTGTGACGTGGTCACGACAACCGATCGACGTAGGTGATGTGTGCCACGCAGTCTGCACGGGTAATTTTTGGGTCCTACAATGGACACCAATGTGCATATGTTAAGTGTAGAGCTTGTCGGACTGTGTCCGTGTGGCCAGTGTGTTTGACTGCTGCTGTATGTTCCCCAATCGCGGATGTCTGCTTGACTACCCATTCTACATGGTGCTACGTAACCAGGTGATTTCGTACTGTGAACAATTGTCATACATCCAAAGATGCTGGTTAGCTACTGCTTCATATACACCTCAGACATCCCAATAGGACATGTCCGTCACTGTATTTTCAACAGAACACCACCGGAACATGTCGATCCCCTATGTCTTCATTGAAGCATGTTTTCTCCATAGGTGGGAACGCCATAGTTTACATATCCCAGTTGGCGTTGTTGGCGTGCCATCGGTTTGTGTTCCACAGGTCGCCCATCTGTTCCACGGTATGGTAGCGAGTGCTCCCCCATTTTGTTGCTGGCAGATGTAGTGCTGTGTACGCCGGTGTTGGCACGGCGGTCCAGCTTTGTATGTGGGATGTCAACTGTAGTCCCTATGTGTATTTCCTGTGTTATGCCTTACCGCGGCTGTGTAATTTACCCGGGTTTGCAGTTGTGGGTGCCATCTTGGCCATACGGTTGTCCATCCATGACAATTGCCTACTGGACACTAGTATAGGGCTGTACACATTTCACACCTGCATTTCGCATTCTCCGGTGGATGGTTTGCATTATTAGCGGAGAGTAAGGCAGGTGCTACGCACACATCCCTCCCACGGGGCGGGACAAAGGATTGCCTGCGAAACAACACCGAGCCCAGAGTCTACATACCCAGAATCCCTTGACTGCAACAATCGACAGTACCCATTACACATCCTTCATGTGTGCGGGACTGTGATGTGGACGCAGTTCTGTGGACCCGGTACCCTGGGTATTTCTGTGCATGTGTGCTGCATTACATGGACAGCTATCATCAACATTAAACACGCTTGCGGTGCATATGTGTACCTGTGACGACAATGAGTTCAGGTACGCATTGAAATAAGACATAATTCTGGTCTTTAGACAATTTTTGGGTCCTACAATGGACACCACTGTGCATATGTAAAGTGTAGAGCTTGTCGGACTGTGTCCTTGTGAGCAGTGGGTTTCACTGATGCTGTGTGTTCAGCAATCGCGGATGTCTGCTTGACTACCCATACTGTGTAGTGCTACAGGAACCATGTCTTCCGACACCAGAAACCAATGCTATACATCCAATGTTGCAGGTTAACAACCACTTTCATACCCAGAGGTCACGATTGGGAGGTATTGCCACTTTATTATCGGAACAACACCCCCAGACTGTGTACATCACGGGAACTTTAGGCCAGTCTTACCAGGCCATTTGCAATTGTAATTAGCACACACGTGTCAATACATGTATGATAAGACATATTGTCATGCAGAGGTTAATCTATGTTATTTGGACATTGGCTTCTACTATTGGCATCCGTTGCTGTGAGTGTTGCCAGTTACCATACACATTGCTTGCTCAGAGGCAGACTACACAATTCTGCACAATACTGTGGTCTCCTTTAAGGACCCTGAGCCAGTGGTCGACAGTACTGCAGCCACTGCATCAATCACATGTGCCATCTACCAGTACCTACAGGACTGCATGAACCAGGCATTCACTTACCCAACTGTGGTTCATTGTACCAATGCCAAGCATCCAGTGTGGTGTACCCCAGCCATACACAGGATGTACAACACGAGGAGGTGGCTACTACAAGGTGGAGCAGACACCTTGTGAGGTATGACACCCTTGGTCATCATATGTGTAGAGTTACACACTGTCATGAAATTGTCCAGGGCACATTCCACAGATATACCTACATGGACCTGGCTGACAACCATACCACCTTCAGTTGCTATGCTCAACACCTGGGAGGTCACTCCCACATATGCACTGACTGGGTTCACATACAGGTGGAGTTTAATCAACATACACACATTGCCAACATACAGGCTGACAAGTCCAGTGAGGACATCTCCACACCCTCGCCCACACATGAGGAGATGTCTGTACCAGCGGTTTGTGGTCACCAAATGTTCTGTGACACACAGGTGGGACATGCTCTCTCCAGGGTAGTGGACATAGCATCCATGAGACCAGCTGGTGACCCCGCTGTGTACTCCACTATCTCATTTAGGAATTGGACCCACAGTTAGGACAGCTATTTCTTTGTAGCCTCACCTCAGGTAGGGTACCCAGGTTGTGTCGCATGGCAACTGTAGTCCCACGTCACAGGGCCAATGCCTCCACTGAGGCTGGTTATTACTGTCCCATTACCCTGAGGAGACCTATCTGCAAAGACATGGGGAGGGATCATACTGCGGCTCGTACATGACTGCATAGGGGACATACGTACTTTGCATCCCACACGGTTTGTCTTGTTCAGGGGCGGTTCATGCCTTTGAAGCATGGTTGACATTTTCGGGACAGTCACCGAGGCCATTGATGGGGGTGTTGCAGTCCATACAGCCTACCTCGACCTGTCAAAGGCCTTCATCACATTACCCCTCAGGTATCGTTGATAAACCCATTGGCTGGGATGTGAACACGTACATCACAGAATGTGTTGTAAACTGTCTATGTGACACAACCCACACGGTCATAGTTGCTGGCAGCATGTCAGACCTACTGCCTGTCACAAGTGGTGTCCCATGGGGCCCTTCCGTGGGTGCACTCCTGTCATACATCTACATTTCCACGGTACAGGCACACACAGGGGTGTTATGGGCAACATTCTTTGTAGATGACTGCAAAACAGGTGCCATAGTGGGACGGACATCTGACACAGATATCCTTCGAAGGGGCCTCCCAGATATGCATATCTGCTGTCAGGGACATGTCCCACAGCTAAATGGTAAGTAATGCAACATCATACCTGTCGAGGAGTACTAGGTCACCCCTGTCCAGCATATAGGTGGCTGTCCACACAGCACAGGGGTGATTATCAGGGATCAGGGGACAGAGTTTGTCGGTCACCTTTCATTCAACACACACGTTGCTATCGTGGTTCTGTGGGACTTCTACATTGCCCACCTGTTTGTGCAGGGATTCACATCTACATCAGGCTAGGTCATTGTCTCCTTGTACCCATTACGTGTTACACCTATGAATTACTACATTGCCCCATTCAGACTGTATCTGACCATACACCTACAGCAGCTGGGAAGCCCTCATAGGTTAATTGTTGTACAGATGCAGGATGACATCGTTTTGTGTAATGCTGCCCCACTTGTAGGACCCCTGCCATATTACGTCACATACCTGCTGTTCAGTGTTGACCTGTGCCTGACATACGAGGCCATGTCAACCCATATGTCATGTGTATGCTTCACCTACTGTATCTGCATCCCTCAGAACCACTAGGGCAGGTGACATTTACCTTGTCACGGTCATTAATGGGATGTGTTTGAGTGACACTTATATCACCCAGACACTCATAATGCTGTGGATCTACATCACAGTACATGTGAGACAGAGATCCTTCCTAGCCTTGTTCATGGGTATGTTGTCCATTGGATGGAGAATTGCAGGTATAGGCCAGGGATTACATCATTATCACTGCTTGACGGAGGTACAGCAATATCATGAGTATTTTATCTGAAGCACAGAAGGTTGGCAAAGTCATCCTAACTATGGTGTAGTGTTATGGCTGAACCTGGGACGATGGCCTACCCTGTACCTATGGACGTATGAACCTATATTCATAGTTTGTCACATTTACAATTGTGTAACCCCTATACTCTTTCTCCAGTGTATATTTCTGTGGCACATGATTGTCCTCTGTATGACATGCAGGTATGCTGTGTACACTGCACATACGTCACAGTTGATGACAGTGTATCTGTGTCCCTAACACTGTGATACTGAGGACTACCACACATCCTTCACAACATTACATGCATATGTCCATTCTATTCTTCTTTGGCCTATGGGGGTGTGTTAAGGCAAACATTACACAAGTCCCTGTTTGTGCATGCTTCATGTTGGTGTTTGACCAGGCTCCGTTGCAGTCGTGTGTTGGACAGTAGTGTTTCTGTGTGTTTGCCATGTGTTTTTATTGCCAGTACATCTGTGGGAGGTGTGGTTGGCACATGTTCCTCTTTGCAGGGACACCCATCCTGGGGTTTGTGTCATGCATCTGCACTTGGCACGTGCCATATGTCCTGTACTATTCCCACAGTCGTGTATGCCTTCATGCACTACTACTGCGTGTTACTGGCTGTTTGTATGTGGTACACATGGACATTGTGATGGTTGGCTTACCCTATTCCCATGCTAGGACGTACACATCTGTCAATTTAGTTGTTTAAATCAAACTGTAACACTCATTCGTATTTTCAGAATGACAGTCAATAACACAGGAAGCTGTGATTAATAACATTTTACTACTGTGCAGCAGGAGGCAATGAACTATGCAGTAAAAGTTTAGACATTTGTTTTACTGTATACATGTTACAGCTGTATGAGCATTGTGTGTACTATAATCATTTGCACACATTAATGATGTGGTCAGTCACAAGGCATTTACATCGCTAGAGTCCACACCGTTGTATTCCTACAACAGTGCTCAGGTAATGCTTATTAAATGTCTTCCCATGAGGATAGCACAACCTTGCGAGCCACATATTCCATTAGACTGTCCTTCGGTAAATTCTGCTCTGTCACGGTTCCAACACTGTTCAGATCCTGTCCTCACTCCATTTCCTACTAGGTTCCTTTGTCTCTCTGCTGAGCAGCTGTACTCTGTGTTAGAGCTCACAAGCCTATCCTCCTCAGTGGAAGGACGACAGATATACCTGTACATACATGTATTATTCTCTAACCAAGCAGATGAGTACTGCTGAATGACATACACCTGCTGCACTGGTTACTGCTAGGGTCAGGGTTCAATCACACTGCAGCTACACTACAGGCAATTACATGCATGATAAGCTCTACTGCCATATTGTAAGATAGAATGATATGCATTATACACTATTTGCTTCTAAAGTTGCACGTCATATATATGTTTAAATATGTATTTTGCTAACATTCTCCCTCCTTTGATTGCTTCTATTCTATCCAGAAACATATACAACATTATTTCATTCCCTAGCCTCTTCCTCTCTGGAACGTTTAACTAGGCAAGTAATTTGTTGTACATTTCAAGAAGGATTGCATTTTCTATTGACAAATACCACTACAGGTCTTGATACATAGTCTCGGGTACAGATATGTCGCCAGTGTCCCTGACTAATACTTACATGCAAAGTATCCCGCAATAGACACATGCTCCCAATATGAGCAGAACAACACAAATGGCAATCATGATATTCAGTATGACTGACCCCATCCACCAGATGGTTTGTGGAAATGGTTCGTCAGTGGGTTTGGGCCTGGTTACGCCATGGATGACGCCTGCTGTATTACCTCTAGGTGGCCGTTGATTTTGGTCTTTTCATGTGGTAGTTGGACACAGCGATCTTCTTTAATAAGCGCCAAGACGCAATTCACGGCGCCACGGTGCAGTCGTGCGCTATTACATTTTGTGACACAACAGTTCTCATTGCATCCAGTTCATCAGTCACACGTTCAAGAGCGGAAAGTCACATTCATCATTCCTCCGACAGGTTTTGATAACTTCCTCTGTTCCCTGATTGATTTCACTACTCCACAAGCTGGGTGTGTTCCAGCCCAGGTTATGACGCTGTCACTCAAGTCCATATGAATCGATATTCCTGTATCTCTTGCAGAAGACTGGAATGTCAGAACAGGTTCCATTTCACACACTAGATTAGTAGGTTTCTCGACTGTGTTCCCAGTTCTTCGAGCTATATGTGTTATAGTTCGTTTCGCACCCAGAGGCATTTGTGCAGTATGTCATGTGACTGGAGCCAGATAACCCAAATAACCACTGCCGGACCAATTCCCAGGTAACCATTGATATGCTTTTTTCCCACAAACAACATAACAATATTCTACTTTACTACTGATGCGGGTTGACTCTGCATGTAACATTTTCCTGTCTCTAACAGAGGACTGTTTACACACTTCAGGATGTTTCTGCACATCCTTCCACATTGTTCTCATGATGTTTCAATACAAATAATGAATGGTGCTACAAGTTGTACTGTGATCTTTGGCTGTTATATGACATTCGTAAGACACAGTTATGTTACAAATACTCCCACCAACTGAAATTGTATCATGTTTATGATAACATACAATTCCTTTTTGTGTAACAGGTAAGTACAGTGCCACGTTGTCCTGTGATCTCACAGAACCTGTATCAAAGTGTAAATATCCACAAGTCTCAATCTATCCCCAAGGGGACAGCATGCATCGGAAGTCCTCCATATGATGTAGGTATGGCAGTACAAACACAGCAATTTAAAGGGTTCATAGTCTGTAGATGCACACGCGTCATGCCTAGGTATTTGTTGGAGTGTGGAAGACACTCTGTGGCCAGTTCATCACGTATCAGTATTTGTATCCGTGTAGTTATATGCAGGTAAGGTCCCAGCAAATGTAAAGTAAACACAAACATGGTTAATAGGTGTATAATCATTAGGACAGCAAACAAAATGTCTTTGGGGTTGCTTTGTATTGTTATACAGTCTTGCCCAGGTGATTCAGGCTCTATGGTATATCAGCTACAAGATGTCAATCAGACTTGATATCCTTTACCGGTTTGAGAAATGTGAGGTGGACCCAGGACGACCTCTCTGCAAACTTTACTGCAGTAGGCGTTGCCAACAGTACCCGGTACAGAACTTCACAATGTCCACTTGGCAATAATGTTCTTTGGATAACAGTGACATACACACAGGATACTGGTGTCAGCTATGCGTCCGTCTTCGTTTGCTCTTTATCTGTAAAAGACTTTCACTGAAGAACAGTGTTATTGGTTAACAATCCTCTCATGTCACCTGCTAATGAGCCATCGACCTCCGGCTCTGCAGGCATGACAGCTTTCCACTCTGGCACATGATATGCCATTCCACATACTACTTCGAAGTGGGTGCAGCACTTTACATTTGGAACTGTTGTCATGCTCAGCAATGCTAGAGGTAGACAGCACATGTAACTCGTCTGGATGTCACCCACCAACCTCCTCTACTTATTTATCGGGATCCCATTTTACGGCGCCAGCAGTCATGCTGACTGTGGGTTGTACATGCAATTTACATTCATGGAAATACAAAATAATCCCCAGGTTGCGTGATTGTATGGTTCACTACATGTGTTCTATTGTCACTGTAGCTTCTTTACAGCATGCCAGATCTAGGGATACTTTATTTTACTGGCACCTTTGCCACTCCTGCTGCATCCGGATTCATGGTTGGGAATGCTTCTAGCCATTTTGATTATATATATGTGTAATCGCTAAACAGTATTTGTTCCCTTCACATTTATGCAGATGTATGAACTCCATACAAATAGTACGGAACGGTTATGGTGGTGTAGGTAAACTCACTCCCTTCGGTTTAAATGCTCCCTGTGCATGATATCTACTGCAAATGTGACACGCTGCTCATGATGTTTGTATGTGGTTCGTAATTCCGTATGTTAGGGGTATTCTGTTAACCAAATGTACCATCCCCCCTGTTGAGACATGTCTCTACCCATGGCTCCACAAAGCCGCATATATGAATACATTAGACGTTAATATTGGCTTTCTCACTGTGGATATGTGCAGTCCGTGTTCAAGGATTGCTCCTCGTCATAACCACGTCGGCTTTTCTGCTTTCGTAGTTGCTGTTTGCATTGTTTGTACAGTTTCTACATCTAAACTGTCTGAGGTTTGTCATTCCTCATTCACACAAACACTTTCCAACTGTGAGGCTGCTTGTTTTGCAGATGCATGAGCTCATGCCTTACCTTTCCTACTGTTATCCTGTTGCTTTCTATGACCTGCACATTTACAATTACCTACTTTAGTGGGTAACTGAATGGTGTCTAATGCATTCAAGATCGATTGCGCATGATTAATCGGTTTACCGGTGGATGTTATCATTCCCCTATTCTTCCACTGCTGCTCATAAACATGCACTGTACAGACAACATACTGACTATCGGGACATATGTCCACACATCAGTTTTCCGCTACAGTACAAGCACGTGTTAAAGCTATCTATTCTGCTGCTTGAGCAGACACGTTATGCTGCAGGGTTTGGCCGTCTACAATCTCATTATCAATAACTACTGCATAACCTACTTGATTCGTTCCTGTAGGACTCTGTCTACATGATCCGTACACATTAACTGTCACCTCTGCATCATCACAGGGTATATCAGTGATATCATGTCTGTGTGTAGTTATTTAATCCATTTCGTATAGGCAACTGTGTGGTGTGCCATACACAGGTGTCGGACGTGACGTTGATAGGTTTCATGTTGTACAACGTTCAATCACCATATGAGGTTGACTCAGTGGTATGGTCAAACAAGACAAATGTCTAGCACGGGTCAGGAATGCTATCTTCTCTTGCAGCAGACTGATCGCAACTGCATGAGACATTCTCACAGTGAGAGGGTGGTCTAGTAACATTACGGCCGGGGCCTGTACTGCCATGGGTGCTACAACAACTGCCTGTACACAATGTGGCACTGACCATGCCACAGTGTCCAACTGCAATGAGTAGTAAGCTATGTAGCGTTGCTTACTTCCCTGCTGTTGCATCAAGACTGACGTCATATATCTCCGCTTACAATCTACGGTCTGACAACATGTGTTATGATTATTCAGGAGACCTACTACAGCTGTTGAAGCTATCAATCGTTCTAGTCTGCAGAACGCTGTTTCTGCTACTGTAATCCAGTGTAGTATCTGTTGTGCTGCCATAGGTGTATTAAAGATTAAGGCAAACAATACAGCGGATTCCAAAGCATTGTTTGGTATCCAGCTTTGACAAATGTTAGTCGGCCCAGACAGGACTTCATTCCCTTCTTGTTAGTTGGCTTGGGTGCTTATGATATTGCTACCTTCCTATCGTCATGTGATGTTCTACCCTACTTGGATACCACATATGCCAGGTAATTGACCTGTATTCTCTGTAGTTGCAATTTATGCTTGCTTACTTTATGTCCCTGTTCTGCTGAATATCTCGATAATGCTATTGTATCTTCCATACATTGCTGCTGGGTAGGGGCCGCAAGCAGAATATCATCCACATAAAGTGGAACTTGACTGGCCCCGGGTGGAGTTAACACCGGAATGTAGCTAGCCATCTCCTGTGGGGATATCGTTGTACTTTCACAGTATCCCCGCGATAGCCGGGTATGGCTGTATCTGTCACCCTGACTGTACATGCAAAGCAATACGGACTATGTGGATGTATAGGTATTGCAAAGGAAGCATAGCTTATATGTACCACGGTAAGATACTTCTGTGGCGTGTTCATAGCATTGAATATAGTGTGTGGGTCTGGCACCATCGCTACCCTACGTATTCTTACATGATTTACAGCTTGTACATACTGTACCATCCGCCATTCCCCTTTTGGTTTCCGATCAGAAGATACAGGGGTATTGCATGGTGAATAGCGATTACTTTGTGGATGGGGAATTCCCTCTATGACTTTACAGATATCTTCTGGTGTCCACGGTCTATACGCTACGGGGGTTGGGTCCTGGCCTTCCTGTCCTGCATGAGGGTTCGGTACTTCAATTAATTGACAGATATCCTCACTCTGTTTTAGTGACTGTCTTCTTACTCGGGTGTCCCTAGGTATGTTACGTGTTCGGGATGTGGTTTCAATAGCTTCTGTTACATTTGTTCATTGTGCTACCTCTGTTGCCACAGGATAACGTGTGGGGACTAGCCTGCCCTCCCGCTTCATATCCTGGATGTGGTATCGGAGGTGGCAGGGGGTTGTGGGGGGGGGGCTATCGGTACCACTGTATTATGATCTTCTCTGTGTACGTATGATGCTTAGCCATTTGTAGTGTTCTGTTCCCTTCGGTTCACTACCTCAATCCACCTATGTGCATGACGGATACCCAATTGTCGCTGTTTTGTCGCCTGCACATCTTAGGGCTGCCACCTTTTCAAATGCACAATGTGGGACATTAGTGTTCGGAACGTGTAATTTTCCAGGAAAAAGCATACCCACGGCCAGTACATAGGACAGGATTTCACTTTTTGCCAGGAGAGCGACCAATTGTTGTAGCATTTCAGTTGCTTATTCTGTTTATTATGATATTTTGCTGTTCCAGATACAAATTTACTGTTTTATGCTACCATTTTGATAGATATCTGGGAAATGTTTGTCCTGAGATATCAGGACATTTGCCATTTGTTCGGTTTGTTTACAGGACACAGCTGGCCAAAGAGGGACTGTCCCTCTCAGGGTGGAACAGGTGTTTACCCTGGAACATGTGCATCACATTTTCAGGGATTACAATGTTTCAGTAACGATATTTTGTGTAATATACCATCAATGTCATATTTATTACCCCATTTTGCTGTATAACTCACATTATGTGCTGTCTGCGATTGCATATACTTCACGTCACCCGTCAAACGCGGATCACATGATCTGTTTGCTCACTAATCTCCCATATCCTCTACACGACTGCTACGTACCCTTCTCTCATACCACGTGGTGTCTCCTTCCCTGTATCCACTGTAGCGTCTACAATGACTATTTACTCTGCTGTGTGTTCCCCTGACCTATGTTCAGATTTAACAGTATTTGGATAGGTCTTCGACCCGCTA